>NC_054567.1:5375433-5622933 GCF_017654505.1 Polyodon spathula | reverse complement strand
CTGATTGTATAAAAACAGTTGCTGATGAGGGTGAAAAAAAAACTCATCTCCTGAGGAGTTTTAAGAGAAATTCGACACTTACTCGAGAGTGAAAACATCAAATTAAACTGTTTGTGCTGACAAAGGACAAATGTGATTTTCAGCAAACGATGCAAGATTGTCTAGGAAAGCTCCTGGCCGACACCTCTAATGAAATGTATGCATAAAATTAAAGCAGACAAAGTATCTGTAGTTCAGCTGTAGGAAAGCAGTAAGAGATGTTCTGCCTTTCTCTGGTGGCTCAGCTTGCTCCCTTGACACCGGAGCTGTTTCATATTCATAAATCAGCGTTTCATGCTTTGGCAATGTCGGCCTGCAGTGCACGCAGTACCACCAAGAGACCAGGTCTCTCAGCCAGGAACAGCAGTGAAAAATGATCCCAATCGATGTTGGTGCTCTCCACAGCCCCATTCTCCCCAGAACAAGCAGCAAATTGAATAACAATGAGTAAGTGTGAATAAGCACTCTGTCAGGCGGGTCTGACACTGATGGATTAGAAGGTCCTAAATGTTGCTCTTTCGACACTACACAGATCCTGTGGCAAGCTCTGGAATATGAAGCAGCCTATGGTGGCACGCAGGGCATCTGGGTGACTGAATTGGACCACTGCTTAGCACTGCGAGGTCATCCGTTTGGAAACTAAACCCCTTTTAGAGGCTCTCATTAAAATTGTGAAGAGGTGGCATTCTGTTTAAGGTGCAGTGGCTCCTCGCATATAGGCATGTACCAAATTGGTTTTAGTAAGCTCTGATAAATTTCATTAATTGTTACCAGAGTATATAATTGATAAATTGGTTAACTTCAAACTGGCAATTTAAAAGTTGGCCTGGATTTCAGTACTACAGTATTGGTTCAATATTTCCTAGCTAATGCATTAAAGCTAAATGAAGTACTGTGTTGATTTATTATTACTATAAAGAATTTTACATTTTAAATAATTTTTTACTTAAAATAACTAATGTGACTGTTCTATATTATATTTTAATAACAATTTCAATGCATTATGTTGCAAATGTGTAAATGTTAATGACACATGTAAGAACTATTTTAAACTACCTGTTTGAAATCATTTGCCCAGCCTTGTGATCTAAATACATAGGATCATGATTATTTTGTAACATAGGTGGGGCAAAGCCAAGAGAAGGCTTACATCTACATTAAACACATTTTTATAGGGTCAGGTTTGTGGCAATTTTAATATAGTGATTCTGCAATGACCAGAACCAATACAGATTTACCTTGGAGTGAGTAGTTTTAAAATGGGACTTTCTAGATCAAATATCTTTTTATATTAAACTCCAGCAACATCTAGTGCACAGAAGTCTATTGGCAGCAAGACAGAATGAAACTGGATCCAAAGTGGCAGCTCACTAAATGGCGCCGGCTCTTGCTGAGCTAACCTAAGTTACTATGGCAGCAACTAGAACTGTAGAGCTGAACTTGGCAAAAAGTAATTTCTATAAAAAACGCTTGTAATATGTTGTATGTTACACTCATGGTCAGTCACCAATTTTAAAATAAAATCGTCATTTTGTGATTTGAGCATTTACAAGTTACCGAAGAACAAAATGTTATTTTGGTCTTTTTGTGCAAATAATTTATTTAGCTCAAATTGTGACGTGGAAAATATAAGAGTGGAACAGAAAGGAAGAAAAGGTTATTTCGGTCTTTTGAGAGAGTATGTTGCTCCAAATTGCAAAATGGGAAATATGAAACAAGCAAAGAAAACAAAGCTTCTTTGGTCTTTGAGTAAAACGATATAATCAAATTGCAAAATGTGCTTTGAGCAGATGCACAGTTCCTGAACAGATTTCGAAGATGCTGCTCAATCTGTGAATGGCAATTTAATTGCGAGGTGTTATAAATGGGCATAGAGTAAAATACAAACTTTTTTTAAATACAACATTTTTGTATTGAATGAACATAAAATTGGTAAGTTATATTTGTAAGACGTCTTTGATTCGTTATTTATGCATTTATTATCTATGCAGTTATAATTGAGCCTGTGGCCTCATTTGCAAGGGGGTTGTGGTAAGCCATTTAGGAGGATAGTGACCTCAAACATTAAACTTCAAGCGAGTTTGAAATACTATTCGTACTGTTCTTGCCTTTTTGTTTAGAAAATAGTCTGAGGGGAAAAACAAACGCAATACAATTGTTTTATTCATATTAAGACTACTGTATACAGTATTTAAACTGCAAAATCAAATGACAATCCGTGTTTGTCTCATCGCTATTTAAGTGAAAGAAGTGTGCTGTTTTAAACGTTCTTGTAAATCATATGAAGGGGTGAAGTAGCACTTTTTAGAAAACTGGTTTTGCAGACCCCCGATCGGCGGCACACCTTGCCACTGCCTTTTGACAGAAGAAACCCTTCTTCAAGGTTTTTATTTGAGATGGTAACGTTTTCTAAAGAAATTGAGGGCTATTGAGGGCTCCACTGGTCCAAGTCTTATTTTAACAGTTTTGATTGTTTAGATATGTCAGGTCACATTTAAAGTAGTTCAATCAAATTATATAAAGAAACCATAATGAGGGCTCCATTTAATGAAAAAAAAAAAAAAAAAAAAAAAAAAAAAAAAAAAAAGGATATCGCAATTTAGATTTTTAGAAGCATACAAATCACTTATTTATGTATTTATTTTTTGGCAAGACACTTGCTGCTGTGGCATTTAGAAGTGCACTGAACTCCCTTACGCACACAAAAGCACTTCTTTGTTTGACAAAAATGAACTCTTGCAGAGCCCAAGAATCATCATCATCTGCTGCTGTACAAAGATGAAGTTTTGTTTTCTTTGGGTACTTCATCGGAATTAGGAATGAATCAAGCCCAGTGAAATTTATTTATTAAAATATATATTTCTGGTTTTATTTTTCACACATTGTTTCACAAATGAAAAAAAATACTTATTGCTGCACAAGTCTGAATGAATGTTAAATCAACAACCACAAAACAAATGGCTTGTTTCAGAATGTGGTACAATTCAGCATGCACTCAAAGGTTACCGAAACAAAATTCGGATATTTTACACATGCGTTCATAAGGAGCCTCAATCTAGCACAAATAATGAAACGAAGAATTAAATGCACGCATTCAGCAGAACTACATTTCCTTTTTCATAGTTTGTCGTCTGTCACGTACAATCAGTGAATGCTTGAGGGGGGGGGGGGGGAGTTCAGTCAACGGAAAGCACAGGGTGCATGATAAAAAATCGTGGTATTGGAGAAGCTGGCATTCTGCATGTCAATATCTACACACCTGTCAATTATTCTAAACTGTGTTTTCACAGTGTTGCTTAGTTTCATGTACTGCAACAAAAACATATTTATTTTCACTTCCCTCAGCAGTGTCAAGGTCGTAATGCATTCCTTCAACGTACTGTTTTATCCACTGATGCCTGAGTGGCCGTCTGCAGTGGATTAAACAGTTGGCTAAGAGAAGTCGGGAGAAATTCTTTGCAGCGTTGCTACTGTTTAATTATTACCTGCTGTTTGGGCATTTTGCAATTTGATCAAAATAATTAGCTCAAAGACTGTTCTCTGATAGTTTGCAAATGCTGAAATCGCAAAATTGTTTTTTTCGTGCTGGATCAAATCCTGACTAGGAGTGTAAAACGTACACTTAAAGAAAAAAAGTGTGTTAGAAATTTCTATAAAAAAAAAAAAAAACACTTTAGGGGACAACGCAACGAAGTTACTGGAACCCTATTGCTATTGTTAAAATTATTAGGGGGGGGCCACACAACAATTTTAATTAGACGGTGGAATAAATAATTTTGAAATGTCAAATTAGCACTGTTGCACGAGAACTTCACACGATAGTAGAGGCCTGTTTGGAAGTTGTGCCAGCCCCAGAATGAAGGTCATAGGTAACCTGGTTTGGCAGCCATATTGGATTTAAAAAAAAATTTTGACTAAGAATCTTCTCCGAAGCTGTTTGTGGTAGAGATGTGAAACTTAGGGCACAGATTATCCTTATACTGTAGATTAACATTTTGTTCAAGAGAAGTCGATTCGTCACATGGTTTGGTGGCCATATTAGATTTGTCAATATTCTAATATCTTCTCTGAAACCATTATGCTGATTCAAGCGAAACTTTGCATATGTAGCCAGCCTTGGTAAAGTTGTCTATCAAGTTTGTTCAAGGCAAATCGCTACATCTTCTCCAAAAAAAAAAAAAAAAAGTAAAAATACATTGGCTGCTGCATGGTTTGGTGGCCATATTAGATTTGTCAATATTCTAATATCTTCTCTGAAACCATTATGCTGATTCAATCAGACTTCAGCTATGGCAGATTTGCTTATATTGCAGTATTTATTGAAGGTAGAAAGTTGTAGACTCATGAATCTTCAGAGTAGTGGAAGCCTATGGGAATAAATGTATGCTCTATAAAAAAAATTACCTTGCTTTCGACCTTTGACCGCTCATTCAGGTCAAATGTTAAACTGGCTTAAGTCCTTGGAGTGTAGATAGGGTCATGGTTACTATGGAACACAGATAGGAACCCATCTATGCTCTATCCAAAAATGACCTTGCCTCTGAGCTTTGACTTAAGTTAAATTGCAAACTGGCAACTATGAAACACATATAGGAAACCATATGCACTCTATCCAAAAGTTACTTTAACATTGACCTTTAACTTTTAAGTTTGTTAAAAGTAAAGCTGCTGCGTCAAAAAATGGAGTCCACGAGCAAATCAAATTTCAGCATATATTGTACTATTAATCTATTTTAGAAATATAATAGATTCATCAAAGTACAACAACTAGTAGAGGCCAATGGGGTGCTATGCCACAGGGGAAATACGGCCATAGATCACATGGTCTGGGACTTTGCCCACGGTCATTGCTGCTTGCAGCTATATCTATTATTATTGTTGTTCTTGTAAACATTTATATATAAAAAAAAATGGATTCCTCTTTGCTGATGAGACTTTCCTTGAAAAAGCTGGTTAGAAAGGTAGCATGTTATTCATAATGATGACACTAAGAGATTTACCTTAAAATAAATAAATAAAAAAAAGTTGGAATTCATACTGAAGCTTTGAAATTGTATAGCTAAGTTTTCACAGCTGTGATCAGAAGCTCGATTTAATGGATTTTTCTAGCTTGCAAGTTGCAACTGTGAAGCATTTTAATGAGAACTAAGATGTTTCATCTGGATCCACGTGCTATTTCTGTTACTGAAATGTAGATCAGGCAGACTCTGCCGGTACCTGAGGGCTAAATCACTCCAATGTTCCATAGGCCCCAGCTGATGCAGCAATAGCAAATAATAATAATATTATTATAATGATTTAAATGTATAACTTGGACAAACCTGTCAAGCCATGTGTTGTGTGTTTTTGTTTCTTGTATAGACATTTTAGATTGCTGTTCATCAGAAAGACCCAGAAATCTAAATTGGGGTTACAGAAGAGCTTCGTTGGTGACCTTGAAGCTTTTTTTTTTTTTCTTTCCACGCATGTCTGTTTTTCAGGATTTAAATTCTAATGCAGAATTTGAGCAAATGAATCGGCAACGGAATGCTGGTGTGAAATAATAAAATACAGAAATATATAAATCAGTTGTACTCATTTTAATAAATTTATTTAATGTTTATTGATCTATTGAAGTTAAGAATTTAGCAAATTCTTTCGAAATGATACAGAATTTGTTATACATTCTGATGTAGCACAATTGCAATGCAATCCAATGCAACAAGAAACTTCATTTGATTCAGCACTGCCTTATGTTATTCTCAAGGTGGAATTAGGTCTGATTGTATGCTGAGTGTTTTTCTTCTGGTTGGAGCATAGTCGCTGAGATGGGCAACTGGCCATTCAGACCAGGCATTCAACCAATGAAACCTCCATACAGGTCCTGAAGCAATGAATTGTTTTATCAGCCCTGGTGACTGGAGTTGCCCATCCCTCTCTAACCCGTAGTTTCATAAACCCTGAGCAGCACTAGTCTTGCACAGCCTAGTAAATTCAAGATTAGTGCTGATCAGTTGGAGTGTTACTTTCAGATGAATTGCCTAAATGTTTAAACTTTGGGAAGAAGCACTTTTCAACGGTAACATATCGGGGAAACCCGTCAGTGTTCTGCCTTCCCAGACTTGCTGATTTTAAAACACAAGCTTTATTTGTTGTGAATTCAACATTTTGTTTACATCATATCCAGGACTCGTTGGTATCGCTCAGCAAGATTGGTGCCTACTTGGGAGAGACTGCACAAGTGACAATGCTCTGAGAAGGACCTCTTTTAATCTTGATTAAAAAAATAAAAATAAAAAATCCTTTCTAACTCCAAATATCTTGCCTCTACTGTTATTGAGTGTGCTGTTCTCTAAGTGAAAAGCAATCCCAAGTCATTCACCATCAACTCTACGACAGGTTTCCAAATGGCAGTGGACGTTGGCAGGGTCTTTTCACTAGGAGTGCAAAACCATAACTTCCAACCTCTATATTCCTGACCAGATTCACTTAGAAAATAAGAGGCTATGTGGGGATCTTATCCTGAGTTACTGTGATTAAAAATAAACAAACCCAAAACAACCAATCTTGTGAGTTGTGGTGGTGTTTTTTCTTTTGAGAAAGTACTGAATTTATAAAACTCCCAACTGCTCTACTGAAACGGTTTGTTTTTTTGAGCAGACAAACTTGCCATGCCAGATGGTAAGCATTGGCTTTTGGGAGAATATTGATGCAAAGTAACAATCCCTTTTTTCTTTGTGGACTTTCAGGCCATGCTAGAGGCCATGGTCCCAATGGTTAGCATTTGGATTAGGCCTCCATAGTCATTGTTGTTGAGATTCTGCAGATGGTTATTTATGTGTTCATACATAGTCAAAATAAAGGAACTGCCTTGTACTGTAGATTATTTAATAATTTATATCTGAAAATTACCGAAGGTATGGAGGAGAGCCAGGGTGATGGTCCTGACAAAATCAGGCAAAGATTTAACCCCACTGGCCCATTTCACTCCTCGGCATTACAGACAAGCTGTACGAGCGCCTTATTCTGCAAAGAATGTCACCCACCGTTGACCCTAAAATTATATATGATCAGGCTGGATTCAGACCAGGCCTTTCCTGCACAGGACAACTACTGAACCTCACGCAATACATTGAGGATGAGTATGAACAAAAACTCATCACAGGAGCAGCCATCATCGACCTGTCAGCTGCCTATGACATTGTCCAACACCATACAGTGCTACGTAAAATATACAAGATAACAGGCGACCTGGACCTCAGTGAGGTCGTCAGAAGCCTGGCGGCTGGAAGAGCAGGTGGAGATCACAGAAGAATGGTCTACCCGAAGGCAGTGTACTTGCACCAGTGCTCTTCAATATCGATACAAATCGCCAACCTTTACCACCCAACAGCAACCATTTCATCTACACAAACCATCTTTGCATTACCACCCAGCAAAAGAAGTTTGATCACATACAGAGGATATTAGGAGCCCTCACAGAAATGATAAGTTACTACCAGGAAAACCACCTTAAGCCAAATCCAGGCAAAACACAGATATGCACCTTCCACCTGCGGAACCCCAAAGCAAAGCGAACACTGCACGTCAGCTGGAGGGTGCAAAACTGACTCATCACAGCCACCCTGTGTACCTGGGAGTGACCCTAGACTGAGCACTGACATAAACAGCACTGTATGAACATCAAGCCTAAAGTGGGTACACGGAACAGCATCCTGCGAAAACTGGTCAATTCCAGGTGGGGAGCCCAGCCAACCACTCTATGCAACACTGCCCTACATGGGGGTGATCAGGCCATGTTAAGCATGTCGACATTGCCATGAACAATACTTGCCACGTGGTCATTGGGTGCCTTAAGGCTACCCCGGTACACTGCTTGCATGCCTTAGCTGGAATTGCACCACCAAGCATAAGAAGAAAGATAGCAGGAGACAATGACCATCTAAAACAATAAACAAAAGGAGTGGGAGGAACTTGGGTCAGAGCAGTAGAATGAGGCGACAGGTATTCTCCCAGTGGAAGAGATGGCATTTGGAGGCTCCCATCACTGGTTGTCTTCACAGACTTCGAGTGCAGGTTGGGAGATGTAAATCTCTAATGAAAACCTGGGGTATGTGTGAGACGGCAGTGTGTGTTTGCGGAGTCTTAGACAATGCCACACCTGCTTTGCTGCCCATTGGCTCCCCAGTGTGCTGCAACAGATTTTTCTTCCCCTGCACCTAGGGCAGCAGCATGCAAAGAATTCTGGGAACTATCCTCCTAGTTGGTGCCAGGGACTCTGAAGAAAAACTGAAAATTATACATTTTATACAGAAAGCTGTACATTACAATACCCATTTTTAACTAATTGTAAATACTTCTCTGCATATAACGTTATGTATACTGCTGTGTTGCTCTAGTACAGTTCTTTTTCTGCCATTCAGTTTTCCCTATTCAGTTAAAGCGGGTGTATGTTTATTTAATGAAACAGATGCTCATTTTGGAATTTGTTTTGGAGGAAAAGGCGAGTCCACAAAACGCAGAATTTTAACCAGAATATTTTCTTTAAATTAGGAGTCACTTTGTTGCCATCAGGCTCCTGTGCCTGTAATACTGTTTTCTTTCCACTAATTTATTTCAGATGGGTTGTTTAATGATCCACAACCACAGCAATATTCCCTAACAGGAGTATCTATCAAACAGATTACTATTGCCATGTTCATTGATTTGTGTCTGACATGTGCTGCTTCCACCTATTAGATCGGATATATAATTGGGCCTGTTTTAAATGGTAGAGAAGGTAGTCTATTTTCTCCAGCGCCATCACTGTCCGCTTCTCTCGTTTCATTATAGATTCAGTAGACTTGATAAAAAACAGTAGGACATCCCATTTGGAGCTCTTTAATCACTGCCTGCTCACCACAGTGAAGCTGTTGAGGTGGTCAAGTGATATACACAAATCATGGGAAATGGAGCTCTAGCCCGCTATGCAACCTAGTTAAACGGATTGCAGTACGCAGAACAAGATAAAATGTAATAAATGCCAAAAACGTTATTTTAATTGGATTGACAAATGGGAGTCGGATGTATATTATTCAGCAGAACAACATTATGAAGCACTTTAATAGTCTTTTCATATATAAAACAAGGGTGGAAAGATGTTGTGTTATGGAATTTTTTTTTTTTTTTTTTTTTTTTAATTCTGTGCTGAAAACTATTTGGTTTCAAATATGGTTCAGTGCAGTGAGTGCGACCTGACTGGCAGGGTGTGTGTGTGAGGAGTGGCGGGGGGTGGGGTATTTATCCCAATCCAATTTTACATTTATGATTTAACAAAAGTTATAGGTTAGGTTCCTTTTTTTTTCTATTTAACTTTGAATCTGATAAGATACTTGATTAGATGTGCAAAAATAATTAACTGAAAAACTATTTTGTTTGAAATGAGTTACTATTATACAACAAGCTAATGCACTGTTACAGTGGTATGCTTTGTTTTAACATCTACCCATTACTCTGAATGCTAACAACATTTATCTGTTATATAAAAATCTATGTCAACCAAAGTGCCAAAAATAATTTATAAGTTTGAAATGGGGGGGGGGGTCTGAATAGCCACTGACATTATTCAGAAAATAAGTAAATAAACTAGCTGCTTAACCTAATGGAAATTATATTAATTTTTGGATGGAATGGCTTTATAGAATACAGTGTGTGATGCATTTAATGAAATCTATACACCCACTGATAAGTTTTATGAATCTGCCCCAAAGTCTCTCAATGTGTTGAAAACAAATGTTTCGTAAACAGATAAGTTTGAGGCTTCCCTTCATGTGTAACCTTTGTATGACTAGTGAGCTCATCCTGTCTCATCTTTTTGCAGTAATCGCACTTAAGAACATAAGAAAGTTTACAAACGAGAGGAGGCCGTTCGGCCCATCTTGCTCGTTTGGTTGTTAGTCAAGCAGCTTCTTGAAGGATCCCAGGGTGTCGGCTTCAACAACATTACTGGGGAGATGACAACATTACTGGGGAGATGACACTTCATCCTCTGACCTGTAGCATTTTAATTATAAAACATTTACCAAAATAAAATAGTTAAAACAAAGCTTGTGTCTGCGTGTAGGAACACCACCGAAGAGAACACTTTGGGAACAACCTTCTGGTGAAGGTGAATTTTCCCATTGTAAATGCTCCCCCTAAAGGATCAGGAACTTAGCTTAACCAATTCAGAACTGATACAGTTATGTTTTGTGACCTGATAACTCATCATCTTCGAACTGAAATTCAGATGGTTTATTCAAGCTTTTCAAAACTGACTTGTCATTGCGAGAGTGATCTAGAGCTGCTGCTGCTGCATTTACCATGTGTAGAGCTGTGCTGTGTTTTTAACCATTGTTATAACTGTAATTGCTGCTAGAGCTGCTGCATTTACCATGTATAGAGTGGTACTGTGTTAATAACAATTGTTATAACCATAATTTCTGTTAGAGCCAGTGCTGCATTTTTACCACATGTAGGGATGTTTTGTTAATTTAGTTTGCCATTATAGTTTAACACACGCTTGCCTGTTGCTTTTCATTTATTCTATTAATTTCATATAGTCCATGTGTGTCATGACATAAGTAATGCTTACATTTGTATTTATTGATTCATATCATGATTGGCCTTGGCATATTGTGTCCAGTAGTCAACTCAGTCTTGGAGAACACTTCGCTTGCTTCTTGAGGGGTTTTCTCTTAGCCAGACTACTGTACTGTGTTCTGCAATTAACTGCACACTGTGTTTAAGTACATAGCAAGCATTTAAATAAAAACATCACTTAAAAAAAAGAAAAAAGAAAAACCACACTCTAGTTAACAAGCTAAAATCTCTGTTTTATCTTATTTCTTTAAATACACCCCTAAACTCATTTCAAGTTTTTTTCCTGTGACTGTCTTACATCTGCATGGTAGAATGGAACTTAAGTGTTCCTGTCGGCTCCCAGCAGATAGTAGCTAGAAGGAAATGTGTAGGTCCTGACCAAATCCTTTGGCACACATCGTGTCTGTTTGTGTAACTATTCTGCAGCTCCGGGGAAAAAAAGCACCATAATGCTGGCAATATCGAAAAGTTAAAGATAAAGTCATTTGAATCCATTGTAACGGGGGAAAAAAACATTCTTTAAACTCATGAGTGAAAACTTTGTGAGTAGTCTCTTTCTGTTACTGTAATATAGCTGGTTTGTTTTTCCCTGAAATATTGAGAGAAATGTCTTCAAACACCTTATCTGTAACCTGGGAGTACATTGTTTTCATAGGATATTATGAACATATTTTGTTTAATGCTTTTTATGTTTTAACCCTTTGCGGTCCTATGTCTGACCAGGTCCAACATTAAAATTCTTCCTTTCCAGTGATCAAAAAGAGGTCAAGCACAGGTATCTAGTCGTTTTTGCTCCGGAAAAACTCTAGAAAACCTTTCAATGGCCGAGTGAGACAGAGAGAAGCCAAAAAAAAAAAGAGGTAGCTCTGAGCAATACACACAGTCCAATACACACAGTCCCTTTGCCATTTCGACATAAACAAACAAGGTAGCTGCTTCTGCATCCAACGCTCAAAGAATATCACAGGCATTTGCAGAGCTTTTTGAGATGTTATAGTAATAAAACAATGACTTGGGTCACATTATTGTGGAGTTTGGTGATAAAATGAGTGATCAGGAGATGATTTATCAGTATGCATGACTATGAAGAGGTATGTGGTAAATACAGCGAACAAGGGGTGGGGCAGGGCTGGAGATGCAGTACTGAGTGACCTTTTGATATGCAGGGCCTTTTAAATAAAATTACTTTTAAACAGCGCATGTAAAATAAATGGTGCGTTTGAAAATAAATTGGACCTGATGCGCCTGACAGGCGCTGAATAAATGGACCGCAAAGGGTTAAACAATACAATACATTTTCCATAAAGTGATACAGGTGGAGGTGCATAATTAAGCGAAAATACACAACAGGGTGTGTGTTATGAGATATCAGCACGCCTTGGGTGTGTTGTGAGGGACGAGACGAAATGGAGTCTTTCAGCCGCCCAGGAAGTGGTGATATATCTCATGATAACACATACACACCCTGCAGTGTATTGTTGCTATTATTAATTGGGTCTAGGAGTGTGGTGGTGTTGGTAAATAAAGAAGACTTTAAATTTTATTATATAGTTTTTGTGTAACCTTCCACGGTTGTATTCATTTCTAGGTTGTCTAAAGCTGCTTCGTTTACCTCATTTTCTTGTCTTTCAGTGTTTTCAGCTGCAGAACCTCGGTAGTTAATCTCAGGGATTGCTGTCATACTGACTGACTGGAGTGGTTTTGTTTACCCAGGCGTACAGTTCCACTTGGCATATTGATTTTGTTTACTGTGAGGCCGCTTCAAAGAAAAGTTCTGCACTGTTCAGTTATCAGAACTGAAGCCAATATTATCGTTGTGTGATTATACTGTATTTACCACAGATTTTTCTCCTAAACTGTCATTAATAGCCACGAGCGTTTCATACAGACAGTGTAATAGGGGTGGATGTTAACACTGAATTCATTGGCATAACTGTTAAACGTTTTTAATTATTTCATGAGCCAAAACTGCAATTAGAGGCAAGTACAGCAACTAGTGGTGGAGCTTCAAAGAAAAAATAAAGAATTCTGGAAAGTTTTGTCCCCCAGCTGGCTAATTAGTGTAATATTTTCATAGGATCTGGATCTTTGGCAGCAATGGCAGTATTTGAGGACCGATACAAGCAAGACATGCAGGTAAGGGCAAAACATTTATTTGTTTTAAACCAGCTAAATTACTTCTTACTATATCACCCTTATCTGTTTTATGCAGATGCTGTCTGGCAATGTAAAGGGTACATAAGGATCATTTTATTGTGTTATGTTCCCATGTGTTGCCCATGTGTAACTATTTACTAAGGGGTGTTTTATTATAATTTTTTTAACATTTTGACCACTTTTTAAAAAATTAAAAAAAAAAAAAGTTCTGAGAGGTCGATGCAGGTACATGGGAAGCCATCTTGAGGCAGGGAATGCAATGTAAAGGTTCAAAAAAGTGGTCAAAATGTAAAAAAATAATTTAAAACAATACACGCACCTTACATAAACAGCTGTAGCAACACATAGGAACATGTAACACAAAATAAAAAGGTCCTTCTGTACCCTTTAACTGTATAGTACATAATGCTTGGGTAAACTGGATGCCTTTGGCATCAAATCTGTTTTTACCCTTCAGCCTCAATGCATATAAATGGTACATTGTGTGCTTTTAAAACCCCTATTGTAAAATATATGCTTTAATCTTAAACAAAGCACATTTCATCTTTGAGGTACAGTGAGAGTGGAAATGTGTTTCACGGCTCTACTGCAGGTGGACTTTGATTTTACAGGACTTCTCTGAAGGAAATCTGTATGCGCTGAATGAGAGGTTAACAAAGCAAAGCTAATGTGAATCCCAAAGGTGGGGAATTTCACTTTGAAAGTTCTTCTGTAACTACGTGCCGAGGTGCAGCACTCAAAGATCATCTTCAGTGTTACTCTGGGAGCTTAGCTAAACGCTACACTGCTCAAGAGTAGAATAATACGTTGCTTTCAAACATATCACACTAGAACTGTACATGCAGAATGCTTTCATTAGTTTACAGGTTTATATATTTAGTTTTGACAACAAGCAGTCGCAGATTCCCTTAATTATGTAATGCTAAAAAGACAAATATTCATTGGTCTAACAACTACAATTTAAGTATTGTTAAATGTGGGCTAGAGTTAAACCACTGTCATTTTGTAATGCATTGTACTGGGGGGGAAAAAAGTTAACATAGAGAACTGTGATTTATTTAAATAGCGTGTTGATGAATAATGCATCTGTCAAGTTCCACATTATTCCCTTTTGTACTAATTGTCAGGATGCCTTGCTACTGTTGGCAAGGGGTTGTGGTGCACTAGAAGACCCTGAGATCACAGGGGTGCAATTCAAAGGCAAACGGTCCTGTAGCCCCTGGTATCAACTTGCAAATTTAGCATTAAAGATATCTAATTAATGCAGCCTAATGAAAGCATCATTTGAATACTGCTGAAAAATAATCGGGGTTCCCTTCTCTGCTATATATTATGTGCTATTGAAGTTGATTGCAGACCGCATCAGTATGTGAACAAAGTACAAATTTTAGCATGCATTTGAAGAATCGAGACCGTTATTCATTCTGTTATGCTTTTGGCATACTGCAGTGTCCCACGAGAGTCTTGCCACAGCAGATAGTGCACAATATTTATAAATCTGTGACAGGCAATAATGGCAGCATCAGAAATTATTTTGCAAGAATCTCAAGTTGCAAGCTGCCGAAAGCTGAGAGGATCAAATCTGCCATGGCAGCTGCTGTGCCCTGCAGTTATATTTCTAGACTTTGAAGATGTTCAACTTAACGAAATGAAGGCCGCAGGCTTAGCCAGTTTCTGCAGGCTCCTAGAGCCCTGGCTCATTGCTGTTTGAAGATGAGTCGCAACAGATTCTGCTGCTGCCTAAGGCATACTAGCACAAGCAGGGTCTGTACGGTGTGGTGTGTGTGTTTTTTTTTTTTTTTTTTTTATATATATATATATATATATACCCCCACTGCCTTAGCGTTGTCTTTTAGACTTTAAGTCGCACATGCTTTGTCAATGCCAGCCACATGATAGTACAGTCCCTGGTTGCTCCGCTGAGATATAAGCTCTACCCAACACCCTTCAGAGACCAGCCGCAAAGATAGATGGTGAAGTGCACAAGTGCCACTTCTGTAGCCTGATTTATGGAGTTATATTTTTTCATGAGGCAAGTGCCGGCCTCCAGAGGAACACTTATGGATTGCTGAAGATGTGAGCAGTTTCAGCCCTGAAGGTCTGAAGCCACTTCAGAACCGTGATGCCAAGTACAAAACAACTGCTGCAGAATGATGTTCATTTGTCATGTGGGCAGCTATAGATCTACCTTAAACAAAAGTAGAAATTTCATTCAAGAGAATAGCTCGGGTGCGTATATATTTAACTGGTTCAATGTATCGGAGGTGATTAGCCAGTTCATTTGCACAGGGATAGAACAACATTTTCATAATCTCTTCTTGAGCATATTAAATATTCTACATAATATGTTAGGTTGCATGTATTGGTCCTTTAAGTGTAAGGCAGTTCTGTTCATCAGGGTTATTTTTCTTTTCATCATCAATCTCATTTTGATGACATCTGTCTGATGGGGAGCTTGGGGTGCAATGACAAGCTGCATATGAATGTGCTGTTTATTTGTGATGTTGATATAAAGTGCCTGTGTCCATGCCACAGGGCTCAGGTGTGGAAGCCTGCAGACTGATCCCCTGGCTGGCATTCAGAGGTTTAATAACTGCATGGGAAGCTGACCACTCGCTGGGAGGTTTGCTTGCTGAAGTGAGACAGCAGTCATGGAGATAAAGGGAAGACGATCAGTGTCCGCTGAAGTGTTCCTGTGAAAATACTTTATCCTCGTCTTGCTCTCTAAGCCTAGTGCTGGAGTAAATGCAAGAATTGCCAATTTAAAGGCATTGTTTGCAGTGAATGTATTGTTGACTGTGTAGTGTCTATTTCCAAAAGGGGCAATACTGCAACTACCAAATCCCCCTGATAGTCAAACAAATAGAAGAAAGCTGTGAAGGAAATGAAGGGTTGTCTATGCAGAGTAAAATCCTTGGGCTGCTTTTTTGTTAATTGTGTGTTGCGAATGCCCAGTGTACTTTTTATGTAGAAAGATGATAAATAGATTTAAGTGCAAAATCTACGAGCTTTTTCTTTTTAGTTCTGGAGTTATCTTTTGTTTCATAATCATGCAGGATGGACAATGTGCATGCCAGGTGTAAGAGTAAAGAGTTTTCTAAATCGTATACAAACCTCTTATCTGAATTGTATTTTTTCTTGTTAATTTCTTTTGTCGATTTCGGAGACTTTCTGGCTCGGCTTACAGCATGTTTTGTGAGGATGTGGTTATTGAAATTGCAAATGACAGTGTCAAAATTCATATTTCTGTTATAGTATGTAGAAGCAGAATACACACTTCATGCTGATACCTGCTGACAAGAGTTTGGTTAAATTGCAGTAGGGCGTAACCCCAATGTCTTATTTTACATAAACACATACAGCTTAATATAAAAAACTGGAAAGTGCAAATGAAATTGTATTGAAGTTGGGGACAACTGTAAATCCATGTAAGTAGTGGTATGAAATCATTATTTTAATTAAAAATAAGATAAAGTGCTGATTAATTCAGTATACTACCCAATTACAGATCAAGAGCGTCTCACGGGGGTTCAGTACCCTGAAGACAACAGATGTTAAATAGAAACCCAGGCGTGTTTTCTACTGGTCTGAAATATTAAGATGGTTTGTTGTACTTGTGTGGTTCTTGTATCTGACAAGCCTGGGTCTGTCTGCGTGGTTGAAACATAGCTCACTGTGCAGTAAAGGGACCAACATTTCTCTGTGCAGCATTAGCCTTGAATTATGAAAAGATTACCTTTTAAAGTGTATACTATTTCACTGTGAAACGAACTCATCAGCCAGATATTGCTGTGAGAAGATAGGAGCGATATTCTTTAGAACTAGAGTGAATACACATGTAACCAGTTGAATAATCCTTGGATTAGCTTGCATGCATCAGCATTGGTCGGGCATGGGAAACAAACAGCAGTAAGACCATGTACACGGGTTCACATGACTGGTACGCAAGTGAACCAGTAAAGAAAGAATCAGACTTTCAAACTTTTCTTTAAGACGTAAAGGGTTACTGTTGGTACATTTTAACAGGAAAGCATTTCTCATAGGCAGCGAGGTTGCTCACACTTGCAAGGTGAGCCATACTTGCCTAATATGGATTTTTCCTGGAGACTCTGGTTCTCCGGGCTCTGTCAGCGATCACCGTGAGGGTTCTACTAGCGCTGTCATTGGCTGCTTCAAGTTTTTATTAAAAAATGGAGCGCCACAGGTGGAACCACTCCAGTTCATAAAACCTGAAACAAACAGTGATAGCAGGAATCTCTATTTAGTCATCCATTCCCAAACTGAGCGGGGGTGAGAGGAGGTGTTGTGTCAATGTTTGTTTGAAAGCTTTTACATTTGAATGTGAGGTTAAGGGAAAAAAAAAAAAAACAGCATTTACTTACTATTTTGGCCCCAGTTATATCCTTATATAAATACCATTGTGCTGCCAAGCTAACATGTTAAACAACACTAATAAAGTGACAAAGTTCTGGTCTGGGGGGGGGGGGGGGGGGTTGCTTTTGAATCCCCAGAGCAGCAATATGGTGGTATTGGGGTCATGACTGCTTGTATGGGTATGGTGAGAGGGGTGATCGTGACTGCTTGTATGGGTATGGTGAGAGGGGTGATCGTGACTGCATGTATGGGTATGGTGAGAGGGGTGATCGTGACTGCTTGTATGGGTGAAGTAGTAATTTGTGGACTATTTGGCTGCTGGTCCTGCCAGTTCAAGGAAGAAGCAGCCACCACCCTCTGAAAGAGGAACTGATCTGGCAATGCCAGGTCAGTAGGGTGGACCGTGACTGAGCAGTGTCCCGTCCACCAAGGGGACTGCCTGCATTAAGGTGGACGTTGGAGAGGTGGAGGGTAGGATTAAAACTGGGATTGTAATGACCAGCAATCCCGACCTACTTGAACATTCACAAACTGTTGTGGTCTCTGCTGGTACTCGCACGAGACCCTAATGATAAGTTGTGAACCCCTGCATATGCACCATTATCCATATGGGGGCCACTACCTGAAATAAAATGAAAGACTGACACTGACGAGTAAAAAATAAACACTTGAGGCAAAGCTACTGGAGTTAACTTAAGAACAAAATGGCAGCAGTAGGAAAAAAAAAGAAAAAGCTAAAATAGTTAGGAATTGGATTTAAAAAGTCTTGTTTATTGCGCCTTTCATTGGTATCATCTGTTTATGAAGTGAATATATTGTTGCAACACTTAACCCTTAATGACTAGTGGCTGTGTATTTTATTTATTTATTTAAGGGAAGTGCCGTATATGCTTCCAGTTTCTTGGAGAGCTGTATTCGTTGTATTGGAACGTAAATAATGAGTGCTATACCATTAGTAATACAAACCCCCAACTCGGTGGATATAGTGGTGATCTCAGTTTGTAAGCTGTAACAAAATCCTATTGACTCTCTCCTATATAAAACGTTTAAAGCAAAGATTTAATACATTCCTTCTGTACTGTGATGTGATGGTGGCAGATTAAACTACTACCTTAAATCTCCACAGACTTTATAGCTGCATGAAGTTTAATAGCACAACAACACATAAATCATCTTTTAAAGATGCTATGAGCAGCTCCAATATTAAGCGCAGGCAGTCTGTGTTAAATAATGCATCAAGCACCAGTTCAGATTAGAAAACCATGCCGTGTTATTTGTTTTCTCCCATACAGTGATATTCCTAAGGTGCCATTTAAAGAGACAAATTAGTGGTCAGTTTAATGAACTTTGCACGGGTTTCGTTTCGTTTCCCCCACAGTGCAGCGTTGCAGCTGTGGTGACCGTTATCTGGCCAATCTGCCCCTCTTTTGTGCCTTGTGCAAGTGCTACCCATTTGTCATTTTGCAGTAAATGGAGTTGTACATTGGAGTCCAGGGACATGTTGTGTGATGCAGTGATGGAGATGAACAGATAGCGCTATAAAGGGCTGCCTGTCACAGCTGACTGGTATTACAGTACATCACTCCTGGTGTGAACTTGTTTAAAGAAAAAAGCAGAGGCCCATGAGACTGCTACTCCCAGATTACCTCAACTATGAAGTGTTTTTGTGCTTAGTAAATGCTGTGTGTAGTTAGGTTTCTCTTATTTACATCAAGGCTATGTGAAGAAGACCATATACATTTAGGCTAAATGATAATTTGGAAAGCTTTTTAAAAAGTGTGTATTTCCTGCTTTTCAAAACATGCAGCACTTGCCTTGTTTTATAATATCTAATTGGATTCGTGCTACCTATTTGAGGAATCAATTCCCAAATCCTCTCTGTATTGCTTGAAAAGTCGTTTAGAGCTGGATTTGTGTTGGGGTTTAAGGATTCAGGTGCACAGGCTCAGAAGCTTTGATTCCTACAAGCGTAGATGAGGGCATGTTTTTTGGGGGGGGGGGAATCCGCCCCAGCAGGTCTTGAAGTTTTGGTAATGGTGCTTTCCCTTCGGGCAGTCCATTGTCGAGATTTGGTTGTCCAAAAAATGTCAAGTTGCCCATAATTGACCTATGGGCTGTGATTTGTACAAAGTACACTGTACTCAATATAGGTACAGTATCGCAGGGTTCATATACTTTTTCCAGATTTCCATTTGTTTTTCCCAGAATTTGATAGTTATCCACATAGCCGGGCAGCTACAGAGCATTATAGCTTTTATCCAGAGCGGAAGCTGCACCTGGTTTTCTAAGAGTATATGTCAGAATCTGGAGGTGCATATCTAGCAAGAGACAATGCAGATATGCAAAAGAGAAGTAAGATACAATCTAAGAAATGTCTAAGATATTTGAGAACCATGTTGCATTATTTAAAAAAAAGAATATTCAAAATTGTGTACTGCAAATATACTTGTGCCAAAATAGGGTAGACTAATGATACCAATAGTATACTAAAACCAGACAATTATGGCACAAGTATACTTGCAGTATGTTACTTTTTGTAAGGGATGATATTGAATTCTGATCTAAACTTCTTTATACCCTCTGTTAAATGTTGAACACTACGGGAGGTGAAAAATAACAAAAATGTGCACACATTAGATATTAAAATATGCAAGTGTGGTGTATTAAGCATACAAGTCAAATACTAAATACAGTACACCCTCGCTATAACAACCCTGTTTGAGTCCAAAGCCTTTTGTTCGCTACAGTAAAAGGACAATTTAAAACGAACAGTATAAGCTGCTGGAGTAAGTGAAGGAAGTCACCTTGGATAAAGGCATTCGCTAAACTATTAATAACATTAGTACTGTTTTATTCTTTGATTTTCTTTATTACAGTATTTGTCACTGTTCTGTCGCCCCGAGAGCATCGTCCTTGCTCAAGGTTGACGGGCAGCTAAACTCTCTCCTCCTTCACCACACGAGACGTTTTGGCACATTTATTTGCCGTGTGGCAATACTAGACTAGTGCTAGACTAACACACATACATTTCTACATTGAAGCTAGCATAGATACAAATGAATGTACTGTGGATAAGTAACGTTAACATAACACGCACATAGGTAGATAGATGGTGTATAAGAGGCTGCGTTAACCTATCTAACTTAACGTTGCACAGAACTGCGTTGCATATACGCGATTTAACATAAGCTAATAATTTACCAGAGGCAGAAAACTAACTACGTGACTGAGTACAAATGAGTGTGCTAGTTTAGTTAGCTGATAAGAACGTAACATTAGTTTAAGACTTTTTTTCTGCTGAAAGATGGTTTGTTTTCTAACTGTCAAAATGATTACATAGCAAAGACACTAAACGGTCAGCTGTTCCTAGCCCGCGACTTGTGATAGGTAATATATATATTATATATATATATACTATATATAATATATATATATATATAATATAATAATATTATAATATATATATATCTATATATCGTTGTTACATGTAACTTAATTTTATGGAACACGTGTCACTACTACGTGATTATTATTATCATAAGACCGATATAGGATAATAACTTCTTCTAAGAACACAGTAACCCCCCCTTTAAAAAAAAAAAAAAAAAAAGCTCTGTTGTTAATTGAAATCTTGGTTCCTTATTTTAAATAAATAAATAATCAAATGTTGAAATGTTGCTTTGCCGTGTCAGTTGCATAGACCTATACGAGCCAAAATCATCAATGGTGATTTTTTATTTATTTATTTATTTTAAAATCTGTATTTAATAGTATAATTAAGGCCATACAGCGAGGATGCAAATATTGTATCTACACTCGGCTGACAGTTTGGACCCGAGGCTGTTGCTGCACTCGGAACAATAAGTTTAAGCAAGCGCATTTTTAAATAAAATCACCGGTACATTTTATTAATCACATTAAAGAAATGAAAACGGCGATGTCAACATGCAACCTGCTAAATCCGAGAGTTTATTTATTTATTTATTTTCCTGGCTTGGAAAATAACGTTAACTAGTTAATAAAGGTAACAAAATGTGAATATTGGTGAGCACAGTACTGTAGCTTGTAATTCCAGTCTGTAACTTTAAGTCAGCCTTCAATATAAAAGTATGTAGTGTTCATTTTACCCTCCGTTTCACTGGAGAAGACGAAAATATTGACTTCTCTAAAGCCCTCGGCATGACTACAGATATGAAGGAAGGAGAAGTAGAATGTAAAAATTAATAGTAATATAGGGAGGGTGTTTTTGTAAGTCGATGTGGATCAAGGTAATAAAAAATAAATTGGTAAATCTACCAAATCGTTTGAGAGCCCTTTCAGACATGCCTGCGACCCCCAGTTTGAGAACCCATCCAGACATCCCCCGACCCCCAGGTTTTGCCAGGTCATGGTCACTGTGCCTCATTTACAGTTAAGTCCTAGGAGGGAGAAGGGAAATGCAAGTTATAATACATTTTCATACATTAGATAGGGGACAGTCCTATTATCGGGCAAAGAATTCAAGCAGGGGATCCAGAATAGACTGTCCTGTAAGACTTGATTTTATTTAGAGCAAACAATTCATACCCAATTGAATTCTCAGCTATCACTGAAATGTTTACTGTTGATAAAACAGTGCGTGATCCACTGCCTATTGGGACAATAGGTGTATTCTATGGATCGTCTAGGATATTTAGTATGTCACTGGAAACCGTGTTCTTCCTTTATGAGCTGGTGCTTTTGCTGCAATTTGATCCAGTGACCCATAGAGGGAGCTGTTGCTTTTTAAAAAAAAAAAAAGTATTGTGTGCATTGTAACAGTTCTTACATGAATTACCAGAACAAAAGATTGTTTTTTATGTTTTCACAATTTGTCTGATTTCTTTCTCCTGTCCAATATATTAACAGATTTTTTTTTTTTTTTTAATAAATTATTATTATTAAATGCATATATCCACTTAGTTTCAAAATGTGATGTTATTTTTTGGGGTGTTTTTGAATTTCACTTCCAGCTATATATGAGCTTTTCTCTTGTTATGCTAACATTGTTTAGTTTATTTGTAATGCTGTATAGTTTCTGTATTGTGTTTTTGTAGCTGTTACATAAAGCATGTTTATATTAATGTATACATGTGCATTATTTTAACCTTTTCCATTTTAAAATAGGACAGATTGTATTAATGGAATTAATACATTTTCCTGTAACTAGAATAAACAATAGAAGTTCTGACAACACTGAATTAATTGAACAGTGGTGGGAAATTCATGGGTGATGGATCAGCTACAGGATAAACCATTTATGCCATTTCCTCGTGCATATTCCATGCAATAGTTTACAGTACTGTATGACTTCAGAATTTGTGTTTTTATTTTATTTTTTTAGGAAGATGAAGCCAAGCAGTTGGTCAGAGATGCCATTGCAGCTGGAATTTTCAATGACTTGGGCTCCGGCAGTAATATTGATCTCTGTGTCATCACCAAAAACAACGTTGACTATATCCGCCCACATGACGAGGCCAACAAGAAAGGCGTGAGGCAAGTCTATTACCATGTGTCCTGAGTGCTTTGAGGATTTCCCCCAGATTAAGTGCACGATTGGCATGTGCTTTTTCAAATTTATCAAACGTGACGCGAGTCTGACCTCCAGAAGTGATCTGAAAATAACCAGAAAACTAGGTTTGATTACAAAGATATGCACAAGCAACGACAGTAAAATTAAGTACTGTATACAGTGATACAGTAGTGTCGCTGCACTGGGTGGGGCAGATTGAACAGTAGGCTGCACTCAGATAAAATGTGTTTTCATTCATAAATCCTAGTGTCATTTTCAAATATTTAGTCCTAGATCATTTTTCTAGATGTACCATACAAATATCTAAGAGTGTTGTTTTTTGTTTTGTTTTCAAGAATGCAAAAAGTTAATTTGATGCTTGTTTCTTTTATAAATTAGTGAAATAGAAGCCCACCTGGAGTGAGTAACCCTTCTGTGTGCAGAGTGGTAGATCTTTTTGATGTGGGTCGCTCTTACAGACAGTCTGTCATCACTAATGGATAATAAATACTGTACCTAGATTGGTGTGCTTTTCTTCCTATCAAATTCTAACAGTTCTTTATTAGGCTCACTTCATCCACAAATTAGTAATTAGATTTTTCTCTGAGTGTTTTAGGTTTTGCTTCTTTCTGAAAGAAGCATTCATGCAGCAGTCAAAGGAATCAGCTGCATGAAATCTGATCCTTTCGCTTTTTGGTGTGAATGCAGTGATGCCTAGTATCAGACAGTATGTTCCCATTAGTAAACTAAAACCTTGTCTGTTCTGTAAGATTCAAAATGCCAAGTGAAATCGCAAGTGGTGAAAATAAATTCCATTCTCTGCAAGGGTTAGTTAAAACGTGCTCTACTAGTCTAAGACTAGTAATAACGGGAAATCATTTCATCAATAGACAACAGACCAGGCTGTACTAGTCTGAGTTATTGGAACATCACAAGCTGTAATGGGTAGATGCGTATGCACAGGTCTTTCTGTAATGTTTCTCTGGTTCAATTAATTACTAGGAACAAAATGCTTTATATTATGAAGCTGTTAAACCTCGAGCCACAGCAGATTGCATATCTTCAGTATCTTGAGTGTATGATTTCTATGGGCACTGTCTTGGAGTAAGTAGCGGTGCTTTGAAAAATATAGCGTTACACGTCCTCACATGTTGCTGCAACTGTTTAAATAACGGACCTATGAATTTATTTTTCTTTTTTCATTTCTAACATCCTGACAACTTTTTACACTTCTAACTTCTAAAAGTCTGTTTCAAATCTATTTAAAAAAATGTCTGCTCTAGTGCACTGGGGTTTAAGAGCTTTCTAAATCACTGTAGGAAGCACAAATTTATTTTAATTTGTGTGTTGTTTGTTTTTATGTAAAAGTGCCCTGGCTTTTCTGTATCCGTGCTACGTCATGTATCGCTATTGATGTGTTACTTGTTTGAAAGTGTGGGCAACAATTCTTACACTATCTGTGCCCTAGAGTGGACATTTTGAAGAGAGCTTTGAAGTTTTAAGCGTAAAGTTGTCGGGATGTTAACGATGAAAAGAGAAATGCCAGATACATTATTTAAACAGTTGTACAAACACGTGGGGGCGCAGCGCTGTATTTTTCTGAACCTCTTTTCTCACACATTCATTTAATGAACAAAACCCTCTTTTGTGTGTACTAATCTTGTCCTTGTCTGAGTTGTATTCTGTACTTCTAAAGCAAACTGTGCTGGTATTTAATGATCTCATTTTATATTATTTAATAGATCTGGCAGTTACAAGTACAAGAGAGGAACAACTGGAGTTCTGACAAAAAACATCATCCCGTTGGATCTCGAGTTAGTGGAGGAGGTTGTACAGACAATGGACACTTCTTGAAGTCTCTCTTTTATATCTTGGCTTCAGTTTGCATGGTGGTAAATCTGATTGATTCTTGTGTATTTCTAATAACTCTGTGATGATAAACTCATGTGTTGATATTACAGTTAATTAAAGGTAGTTGTGAAGATTGCTGTGTGAATGTGTGGTTTTTGTTTTTATATGTTTTTAAAAGGAATGATTTGTTTTAATTTTATGAAAAGGTTCTTAAGATTGACCTCTGTAATTTCATTTATCTGGGTGGGACATTCAAGATGGCATTAGAACTGGGACTAATAGATTAGGCAGGTGAAAAAGGAGAACTGGCGCTTCTCATTAGAGGGCTTGTGTTAGATTGTGATAAGTGTCTGAATTTTACCCAGGTTCCGAAAGACTGATGTTACAAGAATCACCAGTTTCTTAACATGGCATATAGCTTACCTGGTTTAATATAATTTTTAAAAATCCACCCTGTCAGTGGAGCGTAACTTCATGAATTTCTGGGTTGGCATTCAATTTCTGCAGATAAGGTACAGAGATTCCTCTACACATTCAGACAATTTTACAATGTCGTACTTCAGATTTGCTCAGTCTGCTCTTAATTTGTATGTATTTCGGTTCTAATGTTTCTCAATTAGTTTGCTCATACTCAATATACACTTGGTAAGCTAGTGTTATTAAATTACACATGCATGATGGTGATGCTAGTACTATGTATATTTTTAGACCTTTTTAGACAAAAAAGTTGACTCCCTAATTTAAATGGCATTTGGCAGAATTAGAACTTTAGGCTGTATATTTAACATGCAGGTCACATTTGAAGACACGGAGAAAGACCAGTTGAAATGTTTGTCATGTCATTTTTTTTTTTTTTTTTACTTAGTTCAACATACCAGCATTGAGTGTGTTATTATGAATGAGGTCTTAAATGACACGGAACAACTGACCGCAGCATGCTAGGAGCATGTTCTTTCATCAGTAAACTGTAGCTGTCCAGATTCCTGGCTAAAGACATCCTACTGCCTTGTTGCAAGCTGAAGACATTTAAAAAGTACGAAGTTTTAAGGTTTGATTAATAAGACTGAATGTTTACAAAGCCAAACAATGAAAACAAATTAGAATGATTAGGAAGATTGTAGGACCACATCTGATCATCTGTGCTGGGGTGGGGGTGGGGGTGGGTAGGGTTACAATGCAAGGATATCCAGTAGATAAGCTGCTGTATCCTGGTGTCTGTGCAGTAGTGTCACGGCTAGAAGTGATTAGGTAGGATCTCAGGTAGGAGCAGCATCTTGTAATCTATAATGCTGTACTTTAAATATCCACATATCCCAAATAAAAGCTAAGGACCAAAACACTGTCAACACAAAACTGATCCACTAATGATTGAGTGTGTTAAAGCTATGGGTGACAGACACGGTGTGTCATAGCTGCAGTAGTGTTAGTGGAGCTGTGTGCTGTCCCCAGCATTGTATGTGTCTTGCCTTTCACCCAACACTTACCAAGTGTTTAAAACAAAAATACAGTAAGAAGTTAGTAGACCGTTCTAATCCCTCTATCGTAAGAATACAGGTCAGTTCTAATTGCATTCAAAATCTTTTGGATGGAGTACAACTGTCTGTATATTACCGTTGTCCCTTGGGGAATGTTTGACTGCAAAATCACCAGTCGAACGCAAGTGTACAGGCAATTGTCACAAAATTGCTTTTAAAAAGTCCCCAATTAATACAGATGCTTTGCTGTAGAAGTAGTAGTAATAATAAACAAGGGGTTGTGTGTGTATAGAATAAATAAAGTTAAACTTTCCAAAACAAATGATAGACCATTAATTCAGTGCTTAAAACCTTTCTAAATCACACAAGTGATTTGAATTCTCACGCTGGGGGAATTCTGCATTTATTTAAAGCATTAACAATGCTGAGCCCAATCGATTTATTTCAAACATTAAAAGAAGCACTGTTGTTCATTGTAACAAGTGTCGAAAGTCCCAAAGTACATCTTGTCAGAATCATCCTGCCATTTCATACTCAGATTTTTTTTCTATCACCTATAAAGAAAAAATAAGAAGGAAATCACTTGAACGTGATTCCGCTAGTTTTAAATCACAGTGATGTCAATATTAAATCCCCTGCTGAACAATTAATGAATGAAAATTAAGTTGATTAAATCATTTTAGTAAATCTTGCACGAAATCACATTTTTTTAATATGTTTTTTGTCCTACAATCCCCATGCCGCTGCCTTCAAAATGTACACTTACCATAACAGTTCACATTTCTGATTGATTTCACAGTTAGAAAATACTTCTGGTTATGTCTTTTTAACCCCACTCAAGAAGAGACAGGCATTGTTTTTAATTATTTCTTTGCTTCATGGTGCAGTACACATTCCCAAAGGCTGAGTCACACTCAAAACCCATTCTATGCATGTATAGCCAAAAGTGTTGCATCACCCTATAGGATTAACTAATGTTGATGAAAGTCAAATTAAACACATTGTATAATGCTACGTTAACATACTGAATTACATTCCGCTTTCTAGTTTTTTCCATATAGTTCGAGAAACTGACAAATTGAAAAATCTAAGATCTAAATTATGTTCATGTATTTTATTTTTTATTTTTTCTCAGTCTTAAAATTCTAGGTAATGCAAAACTTTTGGCCTTAGCTGTACAGTAATATCCAAACTTAAAGCTCAAACCACAAAAATACAAAGTATATGCAGAAGCTCATAAAATAGAACAGAGCAGTTAAAATTAGAAATGAACCCCTCTCAAGGATTTAGTACAAAACTGGACGTTTTCTAACTACAATTAAACTGTTAATCAAAAAAAAACAAAAAAACAAAAACCCTCTAAACATGAAAATAAATGGCTACAACAGTTAAAATACATAATAATAAAGACATGGTATAATAAAGACCTCCAGTGAGAGTCAACGCTGCACTACAGGGAGTGAGGTCACAGTGCTGTGAAATACAAGCTCTCGGACACTTGTTAATATGTTAGTTTTCACTTGTAAAATCATACAAGCTCACACATATATAGATTTGAGCTTTATGAGTAGGGTCCATACATAATGAAAGTAATACAAATTTGACTTTTTTTTTTTTTTAATTATTATTATTATTACTGTAATCACCACTGCGCTGTACATTGAGAACAACTCCACGCTTGCCCAAGCATTTAAGGGTCTTCTTAAAATAATCGGATTCCACAAAAATGGTGCATTCTGAGTTTCACAAAGCGTTTCATCTTCTGGTAAAATTCAAGTAAGACCAAAATGTGGTTGGTTGTCTCTGAACAAGTAGATGATGGATCAGGTGCTGGTGCTGGTCCAGACTTGCATCTGCTTGGCTGTTTGATTGACAAAAATGATGTCAGGTCTCTGGTCCGGTTCTGGATTTATGCACATGCTCACCAGCTCTCTCAGCTAAGAGAAGAAACAACACACGCTGCATTAGAACAGATGGTCCAGGGATTAGGGTTAGAAGCAGGATCCTCCAGGGGTGTCTTATTGACTCCATTATAACAACACTAATAAAGGTTGTAAAAAGAAAATAAAGCCCAGCTACATACATTTGAGAATGATGATATTAAGATCGGTCGTGTTTTAGGTCATTAAAAGAGAGACTATTAGTCTGATTTTCGAAAGGGGTAAAAAAAAAAATGAACAAGTTTGCAAAATATTTTTTACAATTACAAAAAAAAAAAGACACCACAACAGAATCAATGCTCAAGCAAAACCGTTTTTAAAAGTAATGGTCACTAAATCACTTTGTTCGTATTTAAAATGTGGTCAAAGTTGTTTCGTTTTTAACAGTTATACTTTTTGAAATTATGTTTGAAAGTATTTATGTCTGTCCTCTTTAGTTATCAATGCATTTCTGTATTTATTTCATTCTTTGTTAAGTGGATTTGTTTTCTAGCTAGATTAGAATGTCACAAGAATGTTTACAAGAGGATCAATGCTCGTCTAGTTCTTATAAGCCGACTGGTCTCAAAACTTTACCAAGTCGTGTCCCTTTTTATTTTATATAGAACGAATGCAGCTGAAATGAAGGTTTTGTACAGTGCAAACATCCTTGATTATTCCCTAGTAATTTCATCACAGTCAGGTTGGGGTTGGATTTGAGTCCTTTACACCTGTAAATGGTGCAACAGTATTGTGTTGTAAATGCACATTCTGACTAGTCGCTTTCTGTGTTGAAACATACAGATTCAATGCCCTGTTAATTCATATTTATATATATATATATATATATATATATATATATATATATATATATATATATATATATATATATATATATATATATATATATAGATAGATATATGCTATGAAAAGTATTCTCATTATGTCTGTAATCTAGACGGAGACGCGCTTGCAATTGTCGAGTCCTTGTAGCGCAAATTTCCACCGTTCTGCACAGAATCGAGGGCTGCTGTGTGATGTCACTCAACTCCACCCACACAAATCTCTGCAGATTCTGCCCAGCCCAGCACAGCTTTGAAAAGTTGCCGCAGGAGACTGGCTACGGCTGTGAACCACAGAGACGATGCATTACGAGTGGCCTGCTAATTGTAATGCAAATAACCACTAAAACTACTATATTTATACAGTTTACTATTTTAATTATTTTTTTACTAAATGCATTCTTTTAATAACCTATTTAAACTTGCTTACTTTGTACCATCCATAAGTAATACTATAGCTAGCTAGCTAAGTGTGACTGAGTTAGCTTATCCTACATGTGTTGACATGAGTGCATTCATTTGTTACTTAAAGCATGACTCTGGGTTATTTTAACAGAAATACCGTAAATAAGAAAGCTTCAGAAAGTATTCACAGTGTCTTTCGATCAGCACAAGTTTACTGTTCAACACTTACATGCAGAGTACAACATTACGTACCAGTGTAATTTTTTCCCTATTAGTATATTAAAACATTAGCTACTGTACCTTATCAGACCTTGTAGGGGCCGATGTATAAATGAATTGGATACTTGAGAATGTCAGACTTTCAGTCACTGTGTCACTGTGTGTGTAAGAAGACATAACAAAAGATGCATGTCTGTTTCCATAACATTTATTTTGTTATTTGTCTTTTTAATATCCGTATGCTCAAAATCCACCTCTTCCTTTTTCATGGTCTCTGCATTTTAGAGTCTATTCATTTTTTTGGAATTAAAACAAAAGGCATTATTTTGTATCCTATCTACATGATGCGTCAGATGCACAGAAGTGCGCGGTATTGTGATTGGAGTACTCCACTCGTGTCAATTTCTCAAGCTTGCCTGTGTAGAAACGCAAGCCTCTTTACTGTGGTAAATACATACAAAGGCAATGTCCGGTTGAACTTCTGTGTAAAATATACGTATGGAAGCTTATTGATTTAATGGAGCATATTTAATAGGTATTTTGTGTCTATTTATGTGCTATATATATTTTTTTTTAATATATTTTTTCGATTTATATGGTGGGCCTAGAAAAATATCTGTGGCCTAGAAAAGACCTTGAAATCTACACTTGCATAAGTGTACGAACCCTGTGGAAGCAAATGTGGCCTTTAAAATGTGTGAGTCCTTGCTATCACTTGATCAAAAAAATGGCAGTAAGGCATCCTGTGTAGCAGACAGTGGCGTAAAACAAGCCTGATTACAAGCCCTGCCAGTCGTTCCAAGAGGATCCTCCTCATACCACCTGGTGTCCTGCTCTCTGGGATTTGGTGAGGTGGAATCACTCCACACCATACAGGCACTGCCAGGGGAATCAGAGCAGCATCACTGCACACCCCACAGGCACTACCAGGGGAATCAGAGCAGCATCACTGCACTCCACACAGGCACTGCCAGGGGAATCTGAGCAGCATCACTGCACTCCACACAGGCACTGCCAGGGGAATCTGAGCAGCATCACTGCACACCACACAGGCACTGCCAGGGGAATCTGAGCAGCATCACTGCACACCCCACAGGCACTGCCAGGGGAATCAGAGCAGCATCACTGCACACCCCACAGGCACTGCCAGGGGAATCAGAGCAGCATCACTGCACTCCACACAGGCACTGCCAGGGGAATCAGAGCAGCATCACTGCACACCCCACAGGCACTGCCAGGGGAATTAGAGCAGCACCACTGCACACCATACAGGCACTGCCAGGGGAATCTGAGCAGCATCACTGCACTCCACACATGCACTGCCAGGGGAATCAGAGCAGCATCACTGCACACCACACAGGCACTGCCAGGTGAATCAGAGCAGCATCACTGCACACCCCACAGGCACTGCCAGGGGAATCAGAGCAGCATCACTGCACTCCACACAGGTACTCCAAGGGGATTCTGAGCAGCATCACTGCACACCCCACAGGCACTGCCAGGGGAATCAGAGCAGCATCACTGCACTCCACACAGGCACTGCCAGGGGAATCTGAGCAGCATCACTGCACACCCCACAGGCACTGCCAGGGGAATCAGAGCAGCATCACTGCACACCACACAGGCACTGCCAGGGGAATCAGAGCAGCATCACTGCACACCCCACAGGCACTGCCAGGGGAATCAGAGCAGCACCACTGCACACCACACAGGCACTGCCAGGGGAATCTGAGCAGCATCACTGCACTCCACACATGCACTGCCAGGGGAATCAGAGCAGCATCACTGCACACCACACAGGCACTGCCAGGTGAATCAGAGCAGCATCACTGCACACCCCACAGGCACTGCCAGGGGAATCAGAGCAGCATCACTGCATTCCACACAGGCACTGCCAGGGGAATCAGAGCAGCATCACTGCACACCCCACAGGCACTGCCAGGGGAATTAGAGCAGCACCACTGCACACCATACAGGCACTGCCAGGGGAATCTGAGCAGCATCACTGCACTCCACACAGGCACTCCAAAGGGATTCTGAGCAACATCACTGCACACCACACAGGCACTGCCAGGGGAATCAGAGCAGCATCACTGCACACCACACAGGCACTGCCTGGGGAATCAGAGCAGCGACTCGGTATAGTGCACAGTGAACCATGGATTGCCCTGCCGTCCTAAGCCCTCCCTGCCCAGGCGGCGCTCTGCCAATTGTGTGCCGCCCCCTAGGAACTCCCAGCAGGGTGTGATATCTGATTGACAATACTGAGACATTGTTGAAAATTGAGACATTTTGTATTTAATTGCTTAAACAATGCTTTGTGTGCATAGATCAATCATTTGTAGTGTTCATTTTGTGTTTATATAATTTCATTCAGAGGGTCCTTTATTACCCAACTTGACAAAATTCAAGATCAGTCAGTTATGAGGAACTGAATAAGCTTAGATGGGCTGAATGGCCTCCCCTCGTTCATAATGTTTTAAAGAGGATGTAGCGTGTTTTACAAAATATTCAGTATTAAAAAAACTAAAAACATTAATTCAGATGCGTCTGTTCTGAAAGAAAAGAGTTTCATTTTAAGATAATTGTGTATCATGTTGATAAAGGGTTTGAATCACTTTCATATACAGTATTTGAAGACGCGCGACCATCGATTCAGGCAGACCTACATATTTAGTTAGTAAGTGCTTTGAGTGAAGATGATTGTGCAACAGTTGTCCAACCCCAAGCAACAGGAAGCCGGAGGGAGGGAGAGATGTATGGATACTGTACATGTGTAGTTTTCCACATGGGTCTTACCTTGTCGGAGTAATGGTCTGTTGGAAGTGGAGGATAATCGCATTGTTCAATCTTGTGGCACAGGGAAAACAGGGTCATTTTATCCCCATAGAATGGACTCTGCAGGGCTGCCATCTGTATGGGGAAAAGATGTATGTTTGACTCCCTAGCTGCTTTGAAGTGCTCTTCGCCCAGCGTTTGATCTCATTAACATAATGAACAAAGACCCAATCGGGCAAACAAACGTATAAAAATACAAGTGAGACAGACAGACAGACCTCCACATATCCCCATATTGCTGTACTAATGACACACACACACATATATATATATATATATATATATATAGCCATCACAATTGGAAGGCAGACAGAGAAAAACGAACCACCTTCATGCAGCGGTGTTTAAACTCCAGACCATCAAGACATTGCTTCAATTGAAATCCATTTAAAGCCTGTCTTAAAGCTTAATCTAGTGGAAATATCACAGCGCACAGACATATCTGCTTGAGGTAGCCACAAAGAAAATCTTCCAAGGTAGCACTTTAAAAATGATAGTTGATCTCCTGGTCAGGATGTTAGAATCCAGGAGTGTAAGGGGCTGCCTGGCCCTTCTGTTATTATCTATGTACATCACACTTACATGGGTGCAGCACAGAACTGTGGACACACAGAAAAGCAAATCATTTGTAAAAGGTATTATTAATTTGTCCACATGCCATCACACTTCCATTTATACAGAAGAATACAATGGATGTAAGTCATGGTGATCTACACTTTCATCCTACACATAGTTCTAACAATGTGCTTATCCTATGAAAACACAGTGTGACCCTAAACAGCCTTTTAATGTGAGTGTTATGTTTTGATCTATGCTGATACACAATGTAAAGGCAGCTTCCAATACTGCTTGGCAAATACTAATATTTTATGTTGCAACAAAGCTGGAAACTATATTGATGATTTGAAAAGGAGTAACGCAGGCATATCTCTGTTGTGAATATAGGTTGTCAAAAAGCACTCTCTTTTTGGTTTGTTCGGCAACCAAGAGGCAAAGTAAAACTGATTAAAGAAAAAAACAACATCAGCAAAACTTGAGGATCTGATGAACTTTTCGTGTCGGACTGATTTGGAATGAAAGCTCACTTTGGGATTCTTGTATGTTGGACTAAGGTTTGATCCATTTTGAAACGATTCACGACAGATTGATTTTAAATAAAAGTTCAGCTTCAATTCAGGATTTTTGCCTTTGTACTGCGTTTTAATTAATTAACGAACAGGATAAAGCAAATGCAGAATACTACATACATGAGATGAACAGGTACGTGTAATTCTATTTTTATTCACAATCTCATCTCATTAACTTAGTCAACAGGTTATCGTTTATTTTGATTGTCCTTTCGCGATAACGAACCACCTCAATAGAACGAACAAAAGGCTTGGACCCAAAAAGGTTTGTTATAGCAAGGCTGTGCTGTATATATATATATATATATATATATATATATATATATATATATATATACACCTCAATATCAGACCACAAATCAAAAATGCCCGCTACAACTATATAAAAACAAAACAATTCCTAGATGCTTTGCAAGTCCCTGGAAACAAATATTGTATTCAGTACAGGCAGCTGCCAGTTCATGAAACACCCTGTCCTAAACAATAATACAAATACTAAATACATAAAAAAACACCAACACATGATTGTTGGCTGGTTAATGGAAGAGAGTATAGTATTAATAAAAAGGCAAGCTTGCTGTGTATTCTTCTGACAATGTCAAAAGAACCCTGAGGCTCTATATCTCTTCATATTGTCTCGAAAAACAACGGCAACCAAAATGCTTCATTTCCATATGAAGGAACCAGCAGTGCTAATGGGGATTGTCTTCAGAAGGTGATGTGTGCTGTGCAGCAGAGCTCAGAAGCGAGAAGCATCTCAGCCCAGCATGAAGCCCACAGTGCCGCAGCTGCTTATTAATCCATAATGGGATTCAAGTGCTTCTTGTCACTCTCACTTAATATCACATCCAGCACCAAATAATGGAATAATAGCATTCTAATGAATCACCATTGGATAATTGTTTATATTATTATTAGTGGTTTTTCAGAACTGCTCCTCTCATAGTTGTAATGACTGCCTTTCCATCATTATTCCCTGGAATTGTGGTTGTGAAGTGTGTGTGTGTGTGTGTGTGTGTGTGTGAGTTTGTGATTGTGAAGCTGATGTGCCTCTGTGTAGGGCATGTTTTGACCTTTCACCCCTGCATGTGGCTCTTGCTCATTAGCATGCGCTGCGACCTCACCAACGACTTTACAGAAGAGAAGAAACAAAGAAATCTAAAACCATTTACTGGATACAATCTCCGTTCAAAACATTCAAAGCCATGCCTCATTTTATAGACATTCTAGTATAGACATTGTTGCAAACCCCATAGCTGAATCCATAACTATATGGTGTCTATCTATCTGGGCGTAACAGGTGGAGTCTGGCTGTGAACGGGTTGTCCTAGCTGGCCCCAGGCAAATGCCATGACCGCTCTGCAAATAGATCAGATCCCTTTGGGACAATATGGTCTAGAGCATATATCTCATCACTTAATCTCACCAGAAACAGAGCAGAACAATATACAATAAGCACCTTAGTAAAGGGAGCAGAACGCCATTCTCTGTACAATACATTGCACCTTATAGGATATATAAAATCATAGCTAGAAGCATAAAGTTTCAATAAGTAGTAATGCTTTTGGGTATTAAATAAGTTTCTTTAAAATATATAATTAATTTGTATTTACATTAAACGTTTAACATTTCCAGCAATCTTTAATAACGCTAACTTGTCTTAATGACATGGGTGATTGGCACAGATTTTAGAGCAAGGCTGTAACAAATGTTTGAAAAGCTCTGTTGCAATAAATACAGTGAAATAAACAGCAAATGAATTTCTAATCTCGTGTAACCGTGACTGGTGTTCTCGAAATGAATCTCCTTGAACACTCTGTGGTTCTGTTTGATTACGTGCTACGTGGAAAACATTTCAATTCTGCCCTGAAGAGTCAGAGGAAGGAGCCTGGAATAATAAACCTCTTCTTTGATCATCTCTCGACCGCTCGCTCACTCTGTATCAGACAGGAAAGATGGGCTCATTATAATGATGGACTGTTTTAATTATTGTATTTTAAAACCTTATCAAACAAGCATGATACTGACAAACATCCCTGCCTCTGTTGTAAATACAAAACCAGAGCCATCGGTGTCAAGAAACAGTAGACCAGCTGGAACACCACACACATGGAAAACACATGTACTGTTTGCAGACAGGCAGGCAGGCACACTCCTCCAGGTAACCCCAGGCTATCCTTAGGAAGAGTCTGTTTCTCTAATATATACCTCTGAATGTAAATGTGAAATGCATACATTAGGGCTGGGTTATTGTGATCTTATGTTTAGTCTAAACATTCTTTATAAAAAATGACTGTTGATAATGAAAGTGCTTCTTCTCGTTTTTCCAGCCTCTGGTACTCTCAATAACATGTGCCAAGCAATGCCTTAACCAATTGATAGGAATACTTTATTGTTATTTCATGTGATTTCACTAGCCTGCAGAACGTTTTACTAAGGGTTTCATTATTTGAGTGTGTGTCCCAGTACTGAGCGACACACCAGCAATGCTGTCCTGTGTACAGACAGCTTGCATGTCCAGAGGGGGCCTCATCTGACTGCACTATACTAAATGAGCTGCTCTCATGCCATGCCAGGGGCACCCTTACACAGTTCAACATGTAAAAGAAGCCTTCTACCTGGGCACAGCATGATTATACTGTACCCTGATGAATGCACCATGATAACGTGTCATTCAAGTCTGCCTTCAAGCTCTGACATGCCGACATACAGGCTTGTTTCTGCTACCCGAATGCCCTTTTAATAATAAGATCAACAATCTGCCTTTTCTAAGGGAATAAAAGAAATAGCCCAGAGGATCAATGTCTTTACTTTGCTCTGCATGCAATAACGAGTAACATAGTTTAAAAGAGAAAGCATCATTTAAACTGAATTTACTGTGCAGTGGTGGCCATCAAAATCTGATTTCCACATGCGCAGCGTTTCCTAAAGTAACAGCGGGTTTTCAGCTTGAATACGCCGAGCGGGAAGTAGACTGGACTGGTATGGCAACACTAACAGATCTGGAAGAATGTAATGGGCCAGTCTTCTGAGATCAGGGTGGCTTTTATATTTTTAAATACGTTTCCATATTTACTTATTCAATTAGAAACTAGCAGGGCTCTGTCAATTTGACATTTGTTTATACGATTGTGTTGATACAGCTTTGCCATCAATGTTTACTGGCTTTTATAATTGAATTGGTGCTACTTCTCATATTGTGAAATATCATACTTTCATACTGCTATACAACAATAAGGTTTCTGTGGGTTTTATATGGGCTGAGTGTTAAAATGTCATGTATCCGATATAGTATAATAAGGTTTCTGTGTTTTATATGGGCTGAGTGTTATAAACATGACGTATTTGATAAAGAATAATAAGGTTTCTGTGTTTTGTATGGGCTGAGTGTTATTAATGTCATGTATGATATAGAATAATAAGGTTTCTGTGTTTTGTATGGGCTGAGTGTTATTAATGTCATGTATCTGATATAGAATAATAAGGTTTCTGTGGGTTTTATATGGGCTGTGTGTTATAAATGTCATGTATTTGATATAGAATAATAAGGTTTCTGTGTTTTATATGGGCTGAGTGTTATAAACATGATGTATTTGATATAGAATAATAAGGTTTCTGTGTTTTATATGGGCTGAGTGTTATAAACATGATGTATTTGATATAGAATAATAAGGTTTCTGTGTTTTATATGGGCTGAGTGTTATAAACATGATGTATTTGATATAGAATAATAAGGTTTCTGTATTTTATATTGGCTGAGTGTTATAAACATGATGTATTTGATATAGAATAATAAGGTTCTGTGGGTTTTGTACGGGCTATGTGTTATTAATGTCATGTATTTGATATAGTTTATATTGTGCGGTTTGTCTTCCCTGCCTTTGTTTCTTTGGGGTTGGTTTGCAGAGAGTTTTGTAATCAGGTTTTCCATGTTTCGTTATTGAAGAAGGCATTAGCCGAAACGTTTGTCAGCTAGACGCAGGTTTGTATAGTTTATCTGTATGTCATAAAAGACCAAGCTCTTCAGCCGTCTGCATTATACACAGGGTGCACATTCCACACTGAGAATAGAAATGGATACAAACACACGCTTATTATGGATGTTTAATCTTAAATCGTTTGAAGCCAGCATGCGCAATCATGTTTCTCATGAAAAAAAAAAAAAATTTTTTGTATTTCATTTTATACTCAGAGTTCATAAATAGAGGCGAATCTCAGTCCTCCATAAAAGAAAGTTAACTGTATTCCAAAGTACTGTGTGTCAGCGTAGGTTAGAGTCCTTTTCTTATCGCTGCCCACAAGGAATAGTCTGTCTTCTTTTCATGTGGGGCACAGCAATAACTCTCTGCTCCAAGGAAGCTGTTTGTTATCTGATTAGCATAGTTAAGAACCCTGGACTTTTAGAGCATAGCGGACCCACGCACTTCCACTGCATTGCTAATTACTGAATGTGTCTTTATAGCGGTGTGAGCAATGGTACTGCAGAGAAAGGGTTCTACTGTCTGTGTTAACTCTGCAGACTCCTCATACTATTACAAGCCCAAGTGAATCTGCATTGCGACTGCTCCTCTTTCACACACTATAGAAACTTTATCCACCGACTCCTGCAGCTTCCCATCTTGTACACCGCTAAAACAACTGCATACTTTAGATAAGAGGTTTGTACAGCATCAGGGTTTTATGGCAGACAATGGTCACACATGGATAAATACATGGAAGCATGGCAGTTGGTACAGTAGTTCTAGCTCCACACCATGGGAATTTCAACAGAAGGAATACCTATTGCAGCTTGTACAATCTATGTACTATTTGCAGGTGCTCTCGTATGTGCGCTGGAAAGCAATGCAGATTCAAAACACATTTCAGTTCTTGGTTGAAACAAAAACTCTGGGCTGTTATGGGTTCTTGAGGACTAGGATTGGGATCCACTACCATTATATAAAGCACTTTCTTACACAACTCTTGCCATTTGTGCCAAATTGTGTGGTGGTTAGTGATATTTACTAATGTCCACTGGGGCTAGGCTAAGACCACCATATATTTCTAGAGGCGAAAGACATGAGAGAGTGGCGATTGCTGCACCACTGCCTAGCCAACATGTTATTAGGATCATTCATAATGAGACAATTCAACCCAGTTCTAGACCCAGCTGATGTCTACTGAATTAATTCAATAATAGTAACAGCTTATTATCACATTTGTCTTAAGAGGGGTTCCAATAATGTCACATTTTGTTGAATTATAAATAATGTGTTCACAGTTTTTCAAACAAACTTTTTTTTATTCAAAGCTGTAGTGGTTAAACTGAACACTGTTATATGAGGAGAAGGTTAAATGTCAGCAAAACTTGCAAAGAAAATGTACAAAATGAAATGTACTGGTTGCATAAGTATTCACCCCCTAAAGATAATACACGGTAGAAGCACCTTTTGCAACAGTTACTGCTATGAGTCTTTTTGGATAGGTCTCTACTAGATTTGCGCAGTAGGATGGTGACATTTTTGCTCATTCTTCATGGTAAAGTTCTGATACATTTGTTGGTTTGTTGTTTGTCGTTGATGGACTGCAATCTTCATGTCTTGCCATAAATTTGATTGGATTCAAGTCAGGACTTTGACTGGGCCACTCAAGAACGTTAATTCACTTCTTGTTCAACCACTATAGTGTAGCTTTGGCTTTATGCTTCAGGTCATTGTCCTGCCAAAATGTGAATTTCCTCCCCAGTTTCAGAGGCTTGGCTGACTCAAACAGGCTTTCCTCAAGGATTCGCCTGTACTTTGCACCATCTATTCTCCCCTCTATCCTGACAAGCTTCCTAGTCCCTGTTGAAGAGAAGCACCCTCATAACATGATGCTGCCACCACCATGCTTGACAGTTGGGACGGTGTTGACTGGGTGATGTGCCGTGTTGGGCTTGCAACAGACGTAATACTCAGAATTTAGACAGAAAAGTTCAATTTTTGTCTCCTCTGACCACAAAACCTTTTTCCACATGTCTGCAGTATCATCGATATGCTTTTTTGTAAACTCCATACACGCTTTAAGATGAGGCGTTTTGAGTAATGGCTTCTTTCTTGCCACCCATCCATACCGGCCAGCTTTGTGTAGGGACCGGTTTATTGTTGATGTGTGAACACTGACTCCCATCAGAGACACAGAACTTTGCAGATCTCTCAAGGGTTCAGAGTGACATCCCGAACCAGTTTCCTGCTTGCCCAGCTGCTCAGTTTGGGAGGGCGCTCTGATCTGGGTAGTGTCTGGGTGGTATGATGGATCTTCCACTTCTTAATGAAGGACTCTGTGCTGAAAGGGACAATCAGTGCCTTTGAAATTTTCTTGTACCCTACTCCTGCTCTGGGCCTCTCTACCACTTTATCCCTAACTTGTTTTGAAAGCTCCTTGGTCTTCATGGTTGATTTGTTAGATCACTATGTGAGCTGCAGCTTGAAAGTCTTTATAAACCTGAGGGATGTCATCTACAAGTTAAACCACTTTGAGTGCACACAGGCTGAAACCATTTCACTAATTTTGTGACCTTTCAAACAAATCATTTGCACCTGAGCTGATTTAGGGCTGCAGTAGCAAAGGGGCTGAATACTTATGCAAATCTTATTTATATTCTTTATGCATTTTTTAACTTTATCAATGTGGAGTAGTTTGCGTAGATTCTACATGTAAAGTCTAATTTGAATAACATATATTCTATGTTACCATGGCAACAAACCCCTAAACTGGAACAAACTCTTTTGGATATTAGTTACATTCATATGTATGAACATGTTAATATTTTTTTTCATATTAGACTCCTTCCTATGTCATCACTGTCTTCAGTGTGCAGTCAGTACTGCTGAAAGTCAACAGCCGCCATATTAACTTCTAATCGCAACAAGCACTGTGTAAAGCAGAGAGTAATAGGCTACATTCAAAACAAAGATACGGACAATTAAAAACAAAAAAACAAAAAAACACAGGTTCACACCAATAACAGAAGACCTTTTTAAAAGAGCAAAGAAATGAAAATACAAGAAGAAAAACAGCTTAATAAAGAAGGTAAGAGACATAGAATAGACACAATAATAATATGGGGCAGTATATATTACCACTCGTGCATTACAGCTAAAAGCAACTCCAGAAATAGTCCTGTGTGGTAATATATTCTGACCCATATATTATTCTATTTATGTAGACATACAGACATACTTACTGCAAGGACATTGAACCCCCAGTGTGCCAGAAACTAATAATTTGGAGTAAGCTATATTTATTTACATAAGTACAGCACTCAAAATTCACAGAAGTATGGAACAGAGCCTATAATTATTTTACGGAGATATGTGTCGACTACAATATAGTCATATACTATATATTTATACATGTGCTACCCAAATGTGTTTTTGTTACTGTCACAAAGATGGCTGCAGTGGGTGACGTCAGACCAGAAACAGGAACCAGGAAATAAACAGAGCGGTTTGGTGAAGCTGAGCAACTGGTTTCGCTCAGCGTTTAATAATGAAACAGACAGAAAATAAAAGGTTGTAAAAACAAAACACAGAGGACACGGCACTTTCGCCAAAATAAAGAGACAAACAAAATGGACTGCACAGACAAACACGGTGAGCTGATATTTAACTATTATTATTATTATTAAACCTCCGTCTCCAATCCCGTTCTCCACTCACTGAACACACAACCCAGAGTGAGTGAAAACATGCAGCTTTTATGCAGCTGTACCGAGACTCGATTGCTAATCAATCATTCAGTTGGAGTCTCGGTACAACTGCACGTGAATTAATAAAGTGCAATTCCCCGTGCTCGCATATTATTACATTTTACCTGCATGTGAAGTGCTGTGCAATCCTCGTGCCTAAATACAAATATACATTTTAAACCACTCGTGTTCCACAGACCCATTTATATCCCGTGTACCAATGACTATACACCAACATTAACACTGAAATACACACAGGGGCGGGCAACATTGCCAGAGTTACCTATCAGGACTATTTCATTTTTTAAATTTAACTGACCCTGTTATTTTGATCACTTCATGCCGACCACAGCGTACGTGTCTGTTGACTATGATCTTTGTTAAACGTGTGACAAGACATACTGACTATTCCTGCAGATGCACTGAAATGAACCACTGTCATAATGTGAAAAGAACAAAACAAACAGCTAAATGCAACAAATAAAGTGTTCTTGTGAAGCGCCCACCTGGTATTCTAAAACAAAGTACTGTAATCAATAATGAGAATACAATGGCTGAACGTGTACTTATACCCACACAATCATGTGTACCCTAGTGATGAACAGAAACCCTGCATGTCTGACAGGCTCCCATGTAATATGAAATTGAATATCTCAGTATAAAAATCAATGGCCATTTCCTCTGCCTAGCCCAGTCGAGCGTCAAACAGGCTGTGAAGCTCAAGCAGCGCTGTAGCATTTGGAGACCTGTGAGCAGCGTTGCCATTGATTTGCCATTTAGTCAAATGTCTTACAGTCTTGTAACTACTAAAGTCTTCTCTAATGTAGTTCGCTTCATACAGTGGTGGTCTGTGCACTGTAAACGTTAGCGCTAGGTAAACTACATCTTCAAGTTCTGCTATCGCTAGGAAGCAGTACAGAAATTAAAAAAGGGTTCATAGTTCTGTTTAATACAAATGTACAGGAAAAGCTAATATATTTCCTTTAGTATTTTTAAAAGCCTGAAAGGTAATCCACCTTAACTCTTCCAGTGTAACTGAATGTGTGGTACAAACAGTGCATCCTGCACAAGCATGCACAATATACACATACACAGAGTGGACTTACCTCGTATAACAAACAGCCCAAAGACCAGATATCAGATTTAAAGTTGTATCCATTTTCATGGATTCTCTCAGGAGACATGTAGTAGGGTGTTCCCACTGGAAAGCAAAACGGTATATATTTAAAACTTCAAAAGGAACAGAAAGTGCATGCAATAACATCCATCATGCGTGAGGGATATACAAAGACTATATCATGATAACTTATCCTGAATTACTTCATGCAGGGATAGTGTGATCAATGATTTCCTGTAACCTGTTCCCAAGTGACAAGAGTCCTCGAGTGGCCTTGATAAAGCGTTGCGTAGTTTTCATATTCAGACTGCCACTGTGTGTATGTGTTTACAATTCAAAGCACAGCATGGGTCATACCTGAAGTGGCTGCAGTTACTGTTGAAATACATTTAAAACATTTATATGACATCACATCTGGATCTTTCAATTGATTCATTTTTCAATTAAATTTAAAACTGTGTATTCACCAGAGAAAACAAGATTCGTCAAAGAAACCAGTCAGTGAATGCACTAAAAAAGTAAACTGGCAATGCTCTATTCACCACTTATCATTGCTTATCCCTTTTATACAGTACAGCACTGTACGCCTCCACTGGGAGGTTATTTACAGCACTGCGTTGTATGGTTTCACACAAGCTGTGCCTTAAGATCTGTAGATCTGTGGAAACTTAAATGCCCAAGAATAAAGAATAAAGCAACTGGCAAAAGAGTGTTTGTAACGCACGCCCCAGCTCCTGAACAGATGAGGGGTTTTAAAGAGCTGCTGGGTGAATATCTAGTGGAGAAACGCGTGTAAATGGAAAGGACCGTCTGTATTTCCTGCCCTTCATGTTTTGCTATACATGACCGTGTGAATGACTGTAGTAATGCCTATCCTCTGGGATATCACTGACAACAAGCAAGCGGCTCCCAAATTAAAAATGAAATACATATCCCTGAAAGTTGCTGTACAGATAGCTTGACAGATTATTCAGCTGACATGAATCTGTTTAATTAGCTCAATGGTTTGGGCATGCCATCTAAACTAATCATTAGCGAAAATATTTATTCAGGTTTCTCCAAACCATGTGTAAGAGTCTTCTTCAATTTTAGTCAAATGTTGGGAATTTAAATGAGCTGCTTTACACATTTTACATAATTAAGCCTACTATATAAGTTAACATGTACAGTTGACCCTGTCTCTTGGTATAAGACTGTCTCCTCATGAGCACTTTGGATACGCAAGAGGACAGCAAAGCAAAGCTGAGCGAAACAAGACACTCCTAGATCACAGACCATACAAAAGGCAGGGTGAGCTGAGCATATTAACTTATTATAAATCGTGTTTTAATGAAAAGAACACAATGCATGCCCACGGCTTCAGAATTGTTGTCATTTGCTAGTCTACTCTGCACCAGACTACACAAAATAAGATGTACTGGAATATTCGGAAATCTGGTTGTTCTGATTGGCTGAGCAATGCGAATATATAGGACTATGGATATTGAAACTTACTGCAATAGTCTGGATATGCTTTGGTGTATACTGTGCATCTGCTATCTTTTTGACAGGATAAGATTGCAAGACAGCAAAGAATCTTGTTTAAAAATATGTTAACACACAGATAAGTACAGTAAGTGTATGGAAACAGTACAAGAGGACAGAAAGTCAGTTCCCCAGCAAGATGAAGGCCAGCGTTGGGAGACAAGTGGGCTTTTCTATCACCTCAGTTGCTTGACAGAATGCGCTGTGTCAACACTGTGGTGCAGCCCGAGGTGTGGAATTCTGTGCAGTTTCTTTAAACAGGGAATGTCAGGATCACTGTGCAAGAAGCTCAGATACAATAAAATGAACACTCACAGTCTGACAGAAAGCTGTGGTGTTTACCTTTGTGTTAGTGAGCGGCCCAATGGTAGACTTTGTTCAATTTAAAATTGTCGTCTCGAGTAAAGCCTAAAAAGAGCATTCGATCAAATAGGAGTGACAGCATTTCTGATAATGGAAGAGTGCGCCACACGCTTTATCTGAATTTTGTGCATCAGGCTGTTCAATTTAAGTAGGTTCCTGGGGTAACCAACATCAAAAACATCCCTCTATTTAAAGCTGCATGCGACCACGTCCATTTAAAAATATTTATTGAAGGTTGTTAGCAAATAAAAATGCCTTGAGTCGCCCCATTTCAAGACAGATCTAATCATGTTTAAATACGGCTCAGGATAAAACACTGACAAGCCTAATTTCTTTATGGTCTGTCCAGCAATACACAGAAATCGCTTATAATGAGCTTGTTAAAGCAAACGGCTCAAGTCTTCCAATTTAATCATCCTGGGTTTGCCAATGCATTACATTAGTCAATATGACAAGAACAGTATAATCAGGAGCTATTAATCAAAAATGTTACATTGGTGTTATCTTTGGAAGATTTTGTAAAGGCAGTCCGATCCTCAGTGCATATATTACATCTAAATACTTAAATAAAAACACGGAACAGAACTGTAACCATTAATTATGCTTTGCAAATAGCCTTACAGAGTTCATACTTTATCTTGTCTATAGTTTTATATCCCGTACATGTTATTTTGTTATCTTTAACTGGATGTTCAATCTTTTTAATGTGTCTCTTTTGAATTCATATTAGGAGATATTAAGTGACAGACTTGCTTGCATCTTTGCATGGATAACAGTTACTTAAGCCGATTTTACCTTTGTTTGCACTTTATGACTCATTGTTATTGCAAATGTATATAAGCATTGTGTTTTGTGTGACATTTAAGAAGAATCTGATAATAAAAGGAATCAAGGTTCCCTGTTGTTTAACCCACAACACTGTCACTACAGTACAACTCTGCACAGTCCACATATATTACACTGGGACAACAACACCACACAAGTACAGCTGGCTGCTCCGAAGAACTGCAGGTAAGTGTTATACTGTTAAACAGTTGTATCCTCTTTGAAATGAACCTGTGCCTTTGCTTCAGAATAAGGCCTTGACATTACTTTGCAGTACACTTAGTATGGGATGATAACAACACCAGTGCTTTAAAAGGTTGAACCAAGAGGTTCAGAATAAGAAAATGCTGGAAATATATTTTACACTGGTTTATTTGTACACAAGCCCACAATAGTGTAAACTAGGAAAAATACACATTTGATGTATATTAAGCATCTTTGTATTGTCACTTTGGTTAGTAGAAATGGGGTTCTCTTAACATATTTATATATTTCAATGTATGGGATGTACATCTCATTCCAAGGGGGTCCTGGTAGAATTCACACAACTAAATCGCACAACCCAAAGCAATAACAACTGAATGCACTCCTGGAAAATGAATCAACACATGGGGTTGTGCTGTAACTCGACACCAGGCAGAGGGTTACAAAACATAAAACCGCAAACAAAACCAGGGTCTTACATGTATTCAACTGTCCTGTACTTGCTTCACTGAAACCCAGAAAACAAACGTTTTGACCCAAGGAGAAGGGTAGAGTTGAAATCACCCTGCATTTGTCATTGCTGATGACAGGGGAGTCTTCCATAATATGACAGTTACTGCGGTAGAGATCAGCACTTCTCCTGGTTTAGCAGAGACACTAGAAGAACATACAATTTCCCATTAAAAAACGAATGGATCTATCAGCTACAGTACAGACTAAAGCCTTTACAGATGTTTACAAGGATATCTCATGAATTACGATGGGAGCCATTTATTTAAAGTGGTATTGTTTTTGTAAATCTTCAAATATCGATCTTTTTAAATCTTCAAATACTGATTTTAATCAATTCCTTATGCTGATGGATCACTACAAGATACTTGTGTATCTGTCTACGATACCTGCACACCTTCTCTTTTCTACCAACAGAAATGAAAAACTGTGCTGGCCTGTGGTGGTTGCTTACCTAGTATCCTGCTATCCCAACAGTACGTTCATCAGAAGCATGTACATGATTTCAAAGAGCAAGCCATCACACCAGTGCACTGCCTAAAACGTTTCTATTTTTAGCAATGAAGAACAACTGTGGGGCTAGTCATATTTTGCTCATTAAACCCCATTCGAACTCCTAATTTATCAAAAAATGTTCTGTGCATTTTCAGAGAAATGCAAGTCAGTTATTTATATACCCTACCCCTGTGTACTGACGGTACTCACTATCGGAGCTTATTTTAATGCTGGTACTGGGACCGGGACTTACTGTATCTGCTTATTGTATCTGCTTACTGTATCTGCTTACTGTATCTGCTTACTGTATCTGCTTATTGTATCTGCTTATTGTACCTGCTTACTGTACCTGCTTACTGTACCTGCTTACTGTATCTGCTTACTGTACCTGCTTACTGTATCTGCTTATTGTACCTGCTTACTGTATCTGCTTATTGTACCTGCTTACTGTATCTGCTTTTCATCCAGCGTGCTTGCATTACATCCACTTTTACAGCTGTGTATTTTACACAGTCCACTGGCGTTCTGCTAGAGAACAGTCTCATCACAGAAACTACACAATCATTAAAATATTCTCAAAATGAAAAAATGGCAATGGGTGCTCTATGTACCTTGGATCTTGGCAGCAAAAGCATGAGGAACTCTGTCATGATCCCATCACATTTCAATTGAAGAAAGTGTACAGCACGTATTACACTGTCGTGGTCCCGTCACGTCTCAATTTAAGAAAGTGTACAGCACGTATTACACTGTCATGGTCCCGTCACATTTCAATTGAAGTGTACAGCACGTATAACACTGTCGTGATCCCGTCACATTTCAATTGAAGTGTACAGCACGTATTACACTGTCGTGATCCCGTCACATTTCAATTGAAGTGTACAGCACGTATTACACTGTCGTGATCCCGTCACATTTCAATTGAAGTGTACAGCACGTATTACACTGTCGTGGTCCCGTCACATTTCAATTGAAGTGTACAGCACGTATTACACTGTCGTGATCCCGTCACATTTCAATTGAAGTGTACAGCACGTATTACACTGTCGTGGTCCCGTCACATTTCAATTGAAGTGTACAGCACGTATTACACTGTCGTGATCCCGTCACATTTCAATTGAAGTGTACAGCACGTATTACACTGTCGTGATCCCGTCACATTTCAATTGAAGTGTACAGCACGTATTACACTGTCGTGATCCCGTCACATTTCAATTGAAGTGTACAGCACGTATTACACTGTCGTGGTCCCGTCACATTTCAATTGAAGTGTACAGCACGTATTACACTGTCGTGATCCCGTCACATTTCAATTGAAGTGTACAGCACGTATTACACTGTCGTGATCCCGTCACATTTCAATTGAAGTGTACAGCACGTATAACACTGTCGTGATCCCGTCACATTTCAATTGAAGTGTACAGCACGTATTACACTGTCGTGATCCCGTCACATTTCAATTGAAGTGTACAGCACGTATTACACTGTCGTGGTCCCGTCACATTTCAATTGAAGTGTACAGCACGTATTACACTGTCGTGGTCCCGTCACATTTCCTCTTGTTCAGCTTTAAGAAGCCTTTTCAAAAGCTATTTTGTTCTGGAGTAGTTCATGGTAATTAATATAGACAGAAACACAGCAAAGAAGCACACATAATGTAACACACATAACACAACACAACACTGTAGGATTCATAATAAGTAAAAAAATAAAACTATAACAGGGATATATGTTCTAATCCAAGGCTATCAATGCAGCATGGCCAGGTCCTGTTGTATGTGCTTACCCAGGGTCTGGAAAGTACGGGGGGAATTCACAGAATACTGTGGAGATTAAAATAACCATCAACTGCATCATTTTAATAGTAGTACCTGTTACATTAAAAATATCAGCCCCTATTGTGCATTGTTTGACTAAGACCTTTTTGTGTGTGTGTGTGTGTGTGTGTGTGTGTGTGTGTGTGTGTGTATATATATATATATATATATATATATATATATATATATATATATATATATATATATATATATATATATATATTTTTTTTTTATATAATTTTTTTTAGAATATCACCTTTTTTAGGATATCTTGAAACAAAACTCAGCTACTGCACATTGTAATACTTAATACGTATCACTTCAGGGTTAACTGAAGTGTTATATCACAGTACATGACTGACAGCAGCAGAAGATACAAAGCTTTCAGTGTTTTCATCTTCTTTGTTGAATTGGTTATATTTTATCAGTTATTTTTTAAGCTTATTTTGTATTTTAAAAAAAAGTATCGTCCACCGATATCTATACATTTCAGAAGTATTTATTCATTGGCACTCAAATTGGCTGCCTGTCAATCTTTTTACATTTTCTAGAATCTGAAATTGTGTGATTTTCCCAGAGCCCACTCATTTGCTCATCTGCCTTTGAAAGTTTTTTTCCCCCTACATTTTTAAATGCTGATTTGAACTACTCTATCAAATGGAGAATTTCAGGTACCGCGCGCCGTTTCTATCACTTCAGGTACCGCGCGCCGTTTCTATCACTTCAGGTACCGCGCGCCGTTTCTATCACTTCAGGTACCGCGCGCCGTTTCTATCACTTCAGGTACCGCGCGCATGTATCTCGTGTGCAATGCATGGGCAAATCCTTCATTTTTCTTTCATTACCCTGCCATGTTCTGTCACTTCATTTTTTTGTACGCTATCTTTCTTGACAAATCCGAGTTGCTGCCTAGGTAATGCGTTTGACGTTCATTCTGTTTTTTGCTCTAATTATGGTTTCCATATCTGACACTGAGACAGCCAGGCTGCCAAAGCATGATAGTACACCTGTCAGACTGTGCGCTACTGTCTAATGCCCTTTTATGCCAGTCTGATTTTAGCAAATATGAAAAAAAGAAGACATTCAATTGAATATATTTGCATAGGCCTGTGTTTCTTTTAGGGGTCAGTAGCCTTAAGCGTTCAGAGTAGTTGCCTAGGCAACACAGGAATTCTAACCACAAGCATGTACATTTTGCCTAAATGTGTTTATCTGCCTGTGAGTAAATGTAGTCAGTATGTCTTGTTTTCTTGGTGTTAAAACACAGTCTCAGGAATATTTAAAGTTTAGCTAAGGTACTCTCAAGTGAACTATGCTCTTATAAAATCATGCTTTTTATTCTCCACTGGGTGATCTGACTGAAACAAGTAAGTCTAAAGCTTGAATTAGCAGAAAGAAGTGTTCTAGTCGAATCTATTTTTCAGAGCTTCTTTAGCAGCGGTGTGACACACTTGTGCTTGCCTTTCATTTAAAACACAGAGAACTCATTGATTTCTCCCTCTTGACTTCCACTCAAACCGACTGTCCTAACACATGTCTATACTTAAATATGCACATATTTCAAATCTGAAGGGACAACAAAAGTGTTACAAAAAAATCATTACCTGGTCCAGACTGGTCTAAAAAAAATGTCAGTTCTGCTCGCAATTGTCAAAGCAAGAAGAAGTGTTGTAATTAAAGTCAACATCTTGAAACAAACGGCACTCTGACTAGCAGCTCTGGTAAACAGCTGTTAAGTTCACTGTACTTCTGTGTTCACAAGCTCCTGCTTCATTTAAATATATAATTAGCCTGCTTTAAATGTCAGACAGTTTTATCGGAAACACCAGAACAGCACCTTAACCAATTTCAGGAGCAATCAACAAGAACAGTATTGTGAGTGCTTCCTGTGCAAAGCCTTCAGGAGAACACAATTCTACTGCTACCTGTGCAAAGCGTTCAGGAGAACACAATTCTACTGCTACCTGTGCAAAGCCTTCAGGAGAACACAATTCTACTGCTACCTGTGCAAAGCGTTCAGGAGAACACAATTCTACTGCTACCTGTGCAAAGCCTTCAGGAGAACACAGTTATACTGCTACCTGTGCAAAGCCTTCAGGAGAACACAATTCTACTGCTACCTGTGCAAAGCCTTCAGGAGAACACAATTCTACTGCTACCTGTGCAAAGCCTTCAGGAGAACACAATTCTACTGCTACCTGTGCAAAGCCTTCAGGAGAACACAATTCTACTGCTACCTGTGCAAAGCCTTCAGGAGAACACAATTCTACTGCTACCTGTGCAAAGCCTTCAGGAGAACACAATTCTACTGCTACCTGTGCAAAGCCTTCAGGAGAACACAATTCTACTGCTACCTGTGCAAAGCCTTCAGGAGAACACAATTCTACTGCTACCTGTGCAAAGCCTTCAGGAGAACACAATTCTACTGCTACCTGTGCAAAGCCTTCAGGAGAACACAATTCTACTGCTACCTGTGCAAAGCGTTCAGGAGAACACAATTCTACTGCTACCTGTGCAAAGCCTTCAGGAGAACACAATTCTACTGCTACCTGTGCAAAGCCTTCAGGAGAACACAATTCTACTGCTACCTGTGCAAAGCCTTCAGGAGAACACAATTCTACTGCTACCTGTGCAAAGCCTTCAGGAGAACACAATTCTACTGTTATAGTGTGACAGAAATACAATCAATTTTTGCAGCCGCAGATTGGAGGGGCGGTTGCACTCATTTTCCAAGGGGTCATGTGTGACAGCATGAAAAGGGGACAGGACTCATAATCTGTTCCTTCGCTTTGGTTACGAGAAATAACCTGGAAGGACCCGTGCAGTATTTGTGATAACTTATCGTGAGTGTTTGTCTGTCTTGTCTATAATTGTTCCTTGTGTATTAACAAACGGCTACCACGTTCTGGAGCTTTCGCTAAGGGCCAGCATAAAACCCGGAACAGCACTGCACTATTGCCACGCATTAAACTGTATCACCCACCATGAGTCCTGCAGCACACACCCAGGACTGGTGACTGTTTGTACACTGTGGGAAGGATACCTGTGTTTATTGTTTGGGATTGCAAACCCATTATTATTTACTCTGTGCTCTACACAGTGCTGTGTATTGCCAGGGATCATTGTTTGGTCACCAAACCTAGATTGTATAAAATAACAAAAAGTACTTTTCTAAACTGGATTACAATTCTCTGTCTGTTCATTGCGCACTGCATCAATCCCGCACCTGTACACAATCAGCCACTTTGCCACATATATACACATGGAAACACAGAGAGTACCTTCGGAAACAACAATCACTGCCATTTAGATGAGCAGAAACACTGCAGCCTTCTCTTCTGTACAGGACAGCTGCACCTTCTCAGGGTTTGCAATAGAGATTTACAAGATAAAACAGAACACAATTAAAGCACCACAGTTCATAAGCCACTGTTGAAAAATATATTCTCAACAATCATTTCTTGTAAAAGTAACAGAAACACAATATGAAAAAAGAACATGGGCTCCCTTTTTTAAAATGCTTGTTTTGATGTCACGGCAGGATGTGGCAGCTCAGGCACTACTGAAGAACAGAAACAATGTGAAACAAGCTCTTCACTCTACTGAAGTAGAAGCAGATTTTGTCTTATAATCTAGATTGATTATAGTTTCTTGTTAGCATGTATTCCTTGCCCTTTGAAACCTAGCCCTATATACACCGAAATCCACCACAGGATATCCCTACTCTACTTGCAGCGGTAGGAGGTTATGCATTACGTGCTCATGGTTTAGCTCTAGAAACAAGTTTTTTTTTTCTAATGGTGTTTATGTACAGATAACATTATTCAAAGAACTCCTACACACGTCTTATGTATTGGGGGTGCAATGCTTTTAATGTGCACAGAGGATTTGTTGCTGTGGATACATATTGGCTTTGGGGGAGTCAGTCAAAAGGTCAAGACAGATCTGGCAACGCAGTCAATTTTGATCAGTAGGGGGTGGTGTGGTACTGCTGCAAAAAGCGTCCTATTGCTCTGCTCACTGTAAGGGTGGGCATTATTCCTATGGATCGTGATGGTTAACAGAAAACAGGAAGTTCAATAAAAGGGGTTTTGTTCTTTCATCCTTCTTCTAGATTCAAAAACACACACCTGACCCCCCTGCTGTTAATGCCATTGTTTTGAACACCCCACCCCCCACTTTCATCTCAGCATTAGGCTTCCACCAGTCTCCCTGTCTCATCCACCCGCAGTGCTTCAGTTTTTTTTTTTTTTTTTTTTTTTTTATTTCCCTGGAGTCGTTCGCTGCCCTGAAACTGCCTCACGCTGCTGTATTTTGATAATCCTGCCACTCTGGAGAGTTAATCCCCCATCACTGTAATTTACACAGTGCCTAACGAGTCTCATTTCCATTGCTGATGTTACTCAGTGCAAGGGTTTCATCACTGCTGTAGAGCAGGAGGGACGAGGTGGTTCAAGCACTAGCCTGTCAAGTCTGGCTTTGGATTTGACTTCCACTGTCAAGTGGAATGAGTTTAGCGGCCCCAGCTTAGCCCCGAGTGCTATGTGTATCCATTCTAAAAGTTAATACAAGCCTAGAGAAGTATAATATAGCGACGTGAAAGCATGATAAAGCATTAGACAGCATTGCAAATACCAGAGAAATATGGTAAAGCATATTAAAAACATGTCAACCACGGTAAGCTAAAATGCATAGTATAACCATGGGGAAAGCGTAGTAAAACTGCTAGATTACTGTGCAAATGTACAGTAATAAAATGCAATAGTATACTAATACTTGGTGGAAATAACAAGGATCTTAGACAATAGCCTTCAGTTCTGATTTTAATCTAACATTGCTGGATTCATTTGAAGAAATGGCTGAAGATGACTGTCTTCAAGTACTGAGTAGCTGAAACTGATCTGTTAAGCTATCCCCCAAACTTGTGCAGAATGCTTGCTATGGCAAGTTATTTAGAAGCTGTGCAAAACCCAAAGATCATACCTTACAGTGATTGTAAGCTGTATCTTACACTAAATGTGGGTAAATAAAATCTGTTAGAAATCAATGCTTTCAAGTGTTGTACTTGCTTGGTCATTCCCCACCCCTCTAATGTCTTCTTTCCTGTTATTAAGCAGCCAGCTGCTTCCCATACTGAGGCTTTTGACAAAGAAGACACTTCTGAGGTGAAATGAGCCAGGAAATGCCAGTGTTACAGAAATCCTGAAAATAAGGAATAGAAACTGAGAACTTCCTCTAGCTTAATGTAGTACCAGATACCATATAAAAATAATATGACAATACATGACTGCTGTAACTACAAAACTGCATGTGTGTAACGTAGATAACAGAAGAGCAAGACAGATAATGTGTACGATATTGTTAGCTGTAAAAAAATATATTGTGTGGGTCACATTACTATTCATTTTTATTTTGAACAAATGGTAAAAGTATGTATAGTGACTGGAAGTGTAACTGAAGCATTTGATTAACTAATAACAGTACACGAATGTAACTGAAGCATTTGATTAACTAATAACAGTACACGCATTACAGACAGATACATGGCGGATTGAATCCGAAAACACAGGTGTCAGTACTTTATATATAGACTTGCTTGTATGCAAAACAGAACTCATAACTTGGAAAGAGTCTGCAGCCATAATTAATAATCCAGTCTCCTGGCGCAGAGTCAATGCAACTTGGAGGCCAGGGACCCAGCATTGCACGGTCATTAATATTCCCCATCCCTGCATCCTCTACATACCGCGCAGAGGCATAACCCAGTCACTGTGAGAAAAAAAAACAACTGAACACACATACAGCACAGCAAGGGCTGCTAAAATAATTGCCAACAAAGTCCTCTCATTATTTTCACTCTGTGGGTATGGACTTCTGATGCCTCATTATGATCTTTCCCGGCTGACCCAAGTGGATAGTGTATAGTGCACTGCACCCCCTGCTTACCTAAGGAATGTGCTGCCGTGGTTTTGGAGCTGAAGAAGCGCCCGAGTCCCAGGTCTCCCAGTTTAACTACTCCAGTCGCTGTTATGAACACATTAGCAGGCTTTATATCTGAAACAAACAATACAGAGTTTAGGAGAAATGTACATAAAAAGTAACATTTTCCCCATTGTTAATGTAGCAACAAAACAAACCTTTCCAGCTTCCGTGCAGCTAACCAGTAGTTTTGGGCGATTTAACTTGAGTTATTTAAAGAAATGGTTTGATAGACCTGGGGTAGGTGTTCATACACCAGAATACTCCTTCATAGCCACACAGTGCTGATACAGCAGAATACTCCTTCACAGCCACACAGTGCTGATACAGCAGAATACTGCTTCACAGCCACACAGTGCTGATACAGCAGAATACTCCTTCACAGCCACACAGTGCTGATACAGCAGAATACTGCTTCACAGCCACACAGTGCTGACACAGCAGACTACTCCTTCATAGCCACACAGTGCTGATACAGCAGAATACTGCTTCACAGCCACACAGTGCTGATACAGCAGAATACTCCTTCACAGCCACACAGTGCTGATACAGCAGAATACTCCTTCACAGCCACACAGTGCTGATACAGCAGAATACTCCTTCACAGCCACACAGTGCTGATACAGCAGAATACTGCTTCATAGCCACACAGTGCTGATACAGCAGAATACTCCTTCACAGCCACACAGTGCTGATACAGCAGAATACTCCTTCATAGCCACACAGTGCTGATACAGCAGAATACTCCTTCATAGCCACACAGTGCTGATACAGCAGAATACTCCTTCATAGCCACACAGTGCTGATACAGCAGAATACTGCTTCACAGCCACACAGTGCTGATACAGCAGAATACTCCTTCACAGCCACACAGTGCTGACACAGCAGACTATTCCTTCATAGCCACACAGTGCTGATACAGCAGACTATTCCTTCATAGCCACACAGTGCTGATACAGCAGACTATTCCTTCATAGCCACACAGTGCTGATACAGCAGAATACTGCTTCATAGCCACACAGTGCTGACACAGCAGAATACTGCTTCATAGCCACACAGTGCTGATACAGCAGAATACTCCTTCACAGCCACACAGTGCTGATACAGCAGAATACTCCTTCACAGCCACACAGTGCTGATACAGCAGAATACTGCTTCACAGCCACACAGTGCTGATACAGCAGAATACTGCTTCACAGCCACACAGTGCTGATACAGCAGAATACTCCTTCACAGCCACACAGTGCTGATACAGCAGAATACTGCTTCACAGCCACACAGTGCTGATACAGCAGAATACTGCTTCATAGCCACACAGTGCTGATACAGCAGAATACTCCTTCATAGCCACACAGTGCTGATACAGCAGAATACTCCTTCACAGCCACACAGTGCTGATACAGCAGAATACTGCTTCACAGCCACACAGTGCTGATACAGCAGAATACTCCTTCACAGCCACACAGTGCTGATACAGCAGAATACTCCTTCACAGCCACACAGTGCTGATACAGCAGAATACTGCTTCACAGCCACACAGTGCTGACACAGCAGCGTCTGGCTTCAGCGGGGGAGCTGTGTCCTTGCAGGCTCAAATCTATAGTGCTGGACAAAGGTTTTGCATCACCCTAAATAATGAATTAACTGTGCATCATAAAGCCGAATTTTACGTTAACATGTTAAATTCTGTATCGTACATAATGTTAAATAAAACATCTAAATTGTTTATTTAAGTATTTATTTAATTATTATTTGATTTTAAATCGTCTCAATCCTAAAATTCTCAGTGATGCAAAACTTTTGACCACAGCTGTAGGATGCTGGATGACAATAATAAAAAAAAATAATAAAAAAACGTCATTTTCTGAAAAAAACAAATATATAGTTATTAGTGAGTTAAACTTTCTGTGGCTACCAATTAGCTTTATATATGAATCCAAAGAAAAATTACACTTTGGCCTTGACTTAAGTGTAGTGGCTTTGATGCCCCTATATATAGCTCTACACCCCCCCCCCCCCCCCCCACACACACACAGTTACAAAACACAAATACAGATTTCAATGATCTAACCAGTGATTCCTCTTAATATTGACACATCTCAATTTGCGTGGATTACTGTATTTAGTGTTGTTAATATGGGGGGTCAATAAATCACACATGCTGAGCTAACAACACATAGACAGATACAAGACTGCTGTATTTAGCCCCTCCTAGTATGTACAATTTTAAGACAGAGCCTTTTGAAAATATATCCTACTATGATGTATTCCTCTGTGAAATGTGGAGGCCAGTTTTCCTGAAGATGGCACTGGATAGCAAAGAAAAAAACACAAGATAATCTACTCCTTTGATCTTTTTCTATAGACACAACATATAAAAAGGCATATGGCTTCTTACCCCTAAAGCCAGTGTCACTGCAACAGCTGTAAGACCTGACAGTGCTGAGTAGGCTTAAAATAATGGCTCTAATTGGGTTCTACACTAGGTGGCGCAGTCAGTGCCTGACTGCACTAGCCTTTTACAGACCTCAAATACTGGTTAGGTCACTCTGTGAGGTTGGTTAGGGTTAGGGTTACGGTTAGGGTTTGTCCCCAGTGGATATTATTCCACATAACAAAATCTTGTAAAAGAAGTGGGGCTGGATGTCAGGAGTTGTTTCTCTCAGTACTTGGTGCAAGCTGTGTCCTTTTGGCTTTAAACTGATGCCTTTTCAACTGGCCTGGTAGTTTGCAAAAGGTGTGTTTGTTTGAACAGAAACTGAAATCCATATGCTTACCAGCAGATGTCTTTTTTTGCATGATTCTGAAAATAGATCTACTGAATGTGTGTTTGTGTGGGTGACAGACTCCCATGGTCTGCTTCTGTGCTTACTGTGCTGGAGGAAGACACATTCTCTACCTGCCACCATCACAACTGCAGCTCCCTGCCAGCCAGGCTGCTTACAAAATCACCTTCATGGCTTGCACTTAAAGGGGCAATAGCTCGTTTGGGCATCATATAACATCCTATTCACAAAGCTTTAACAGTCTGTTTTTATGAATAAAATAAGTTTGACATCCATGGCTTCTTATATTGACTTCTTTAACCTGTCATCCAGCTTCAAAGAGCAAGACAAGCCAAATTCAGCTTTCAAAGTACTTCCACAACATGTATTTTGGTTTTCGAAATGCTTGCTGGTACGATACAAGCTCAGTTTGTATGCTGTATTTCAGGAAGTCCATAACTGTTTTACATCCAGGCTCACCTCAGTCCTGAGGGAAAGCAGCTGTTTGGCTATTGACAGGTAAGAAGGTGTTGGTGGGGTGGAGACAGTTTCACTCTCCAGGTGAAACTATATTGGAAGTGCAAAACTACCTGAAAGCAGGTATGCAAATTGAGATTTCTTTACCCAAAAATGGAATTGAAAACTGCACATCGCAGAAGACAGCTAACACAACAGGTAGGGATTATTGCAATACCTTCTAAGCCCTTTAAAAGGATTTTAGCTAACAAAATGTTTCCTGAAATGTTCATCCATTGTGCACTTTCATTAGTTATACAGGTCTTAAATGTCCAGTTTTGATAGAAGCACTTGGTATGGTAACATTTCCACTACAATATGACATGTGGCACTACACCTGTTAAAATAAATCTCTGAAAGCCATGCTTTCAGTTAGGGTTGCACTTGCTTTGTCACTTCACCTGTGGGTGAAACTGTCCCCACCCCTTCAATGGCTTCTTCCCTGTCCTTAACCAACTCAAATGCTTCTCCTATTGACTGACATGCTTTCAGCCAGTAACAAGCAATCACCCAAAAGACACTGCTGAGGTTAACTGTAACAGATATCTGGAAAATAACGTCTGGAAACAGAACGTTGTTTAACCTATAGTAGTACCAGACAACACACGCGTTACAATGAAAATATAATGTGTATCTTTCAAAACTGCACATTTGCAACCTGTGTAGCAAGTATGCTTTAGAGAATGATGTTGTTCTATAGAGTTACTCGTAATGAGCAATTATTAGAACAGCTGGACAGGCTTTGCACGCATTACGACATCATTTGTAACAGTACCAGTTTACATTTGCAACGAGGTTTATGGCAGTTTGCAATGCAAGGTCAGCGTGTTGTGAATATTCAGTTTTTGGATGAATATTTACCTCTGTGCATTATCCTGCGGGAGTGCATGTGCTCCACTGCACTGCACAGCTGCACAAAGTATTTCCAGACCGTCCTTTCAGGAATAAGCCGCCGCTGCTTCTTAAAATACTGTGGAACAAGAATAAATAAAAGATGAGTGAATAAACAATGAGCCATCCGATTCCCAAAGCCCATGTCAGTCACACAGCCACTGCCGAAGCACCGCAAGCATCAGAAGAATTATTTACCTCAGCATTAACATTTGAACCCATTCTCAGCCACTGTTTGTGCTGGCAATTAGCAGCCATTAAGGAATTCTGCCTAATGAGGTCTGACACTCCCAAATGGACACCACACATAATTAACACTAAGCTTGTTAATTAACTGGTGAAACATGTTTAACGCCTCAAAAAAATAAATGTTTCAAGATACGGTTTCTATTTTTTTATTTATTCTTTTCCTGAAGCTCAATTTAAAAGATTTGTGACAAAGGTCTGCATACGAACTACAAAATGTTTTACAAAAAAATTTAATTAAAACACAATCACTGATTTATTTTTCTAAAGAATATAATCATTGGAATCTAATCCTTCAAAATGATATTATTAAAGTTCTCTGTGTTTGAAAATCTAGGCATATTTCTGTTGTAATTAATTAGAATGTAATTATATATAGACAAAGAGCTGCGCATGTTTTGGGCAGGCTCTCTGCACTGTATAAATAACCACCTGGCTCGCACATTATTATACATCACATTCTTTAATGATGGCGAACTTGTGTTTATAAGGGAATCACAGACGTTCGCCATCAGCTTTCAGCCTCGGCCCATTCGATATGACCCATAAAGAAACAGCTTTCTGTAACTTCATTATATATGAAGTTTTCTGTTAACGGCTTGCAGACTGTTCCTCAACATTTCCATGTTCTCTTGGGTTTATGACGTGCAGTGCTATACATACACACAACACTGGCTGAAAGGTCTTCAGCAGCCTGCACTACTCAACAGCATTCTCAATACGCTATTGAGAATGCTATCTCCTAAAACAGAAACCTACTGTAGAGGCCTTTATTCATCTTGAAGCAGGTGTAGGCCAGCTTTCAAACTCAATGCATGAAGAAACAATGTGATGAAACAGAATCGGGAACACCCAGAACCTGAATGTTCACTTTGCATTTTAAAAGGTAAACCATTAATCTGAATTACAATAGAAATGCGTTTTCAAAAGGCCTCAGCTGGCAGTCAGTTTCTCCTCCCTGCATTGAATGAAAAACAGAAACAGTATTGTCCGCACCTTTATCATCTGGGAGAGATCGCCAGCATCTGCCAACTCCAGAACAATGTTCAGCTCATTGTTTTCAATGAATGAGTCCAAATACTTAATTACATTGGGGTGGTTCAGTTGCTGCAAAAGAAACACATGGGTATTGTTTTGAGGTATATTTTACGATTTCATTTTTGTTGTCTAGGGGAACAATGTATGTCCTACACAATATTTCAATGAATTATTGTGTCTTAATAAAAGCAGGATTAAAGGTTCCTAATGTAATGTAAAATACACAGATTAAAGTTCCTCTTAGTAACACATTTAATACACCTTTTTTGATCCTAAGGTGCTAATATCAGACAAAAATAAACAGACACATTTTAAAAAGTAAAAACAAATTCAGTTTTTATTCACAAGTTACAAAATTCAATAAAAAACGTATATGAACATTTTCCACTGAGCAAAATGTTTAAACTAGGAACTGGGGTGGAAATCTACAGAGGTGTACCAAATAAAAGTGAATGTGTCTGACCACTCGCTGGCATTTAGTAATCACAGAGGCGTCCGTTACAGCCTCCGCTTCATATCCCTGTCACTGTACCTCTGCTCAGTCACTGCTCCTCACATGGAATGCTGGCTCTCTGTCTAATAACTCTCCTCTAATTTATTCTGGATTATAACACTGGGATTTTCTTTTTATCTGAAACTTGGCTTGGAACTGATGACTATGTTTCCTTTGTTGAGGCTTCTTCTCCAAATTATACTTTCTACCAGAAAGCACACTGTATTGGGCAGGGGCTGGACTTGCCACTATCTTCCACACTGAACACAGAATCAAACAGGAAATGAAGGTTATTCATCTTTTCAATTGTTAACTTTATATATATAATGTATTCCGACTGGAATATTTTAACATTATGTTAAAAGACCACGCCGTTCTTTGTTTCTTGAGGGTGCTGAACCCAGCACTTGAGTACTGACAAAAAGGCTTTGCTTATTAAGATTTAAGACTGCCTTTTCTTTAAAATGAAAGAATTATTTTTTACTCAAATAATATTACACTGAGAACTGTTATGGTTACCTTCTTCCTATTCTAGGAAACTTTAATTTTTATATTATATTATGTGAGACTGTAATACAGTGCACGTTAGCAATTACTGGAATTATTTTGTTAGCGCTGCATTAGTCACAGAGCAGAACCTGGAAACTTTCACCTTTAAAATGTTTGCTGTGGTATGCTATGTGTAGTGAAGCATAAAGATAAAGCAGGTCAAGGCACAGTAGATTAAATCAAGTTAAACCCTGGTAGATCGTAGTATATTTAGGGCCTCATGCACTAAACAGCAGTAACCAGTTTACCACGCAGCAAGCCTGTTATTGCGTGCTTTGTATAGATTCACTAACCAGCGGCAAATGACTTTGCAAACAAAATTAATCACGTGGAAAAAGATACCTTGTGAGAGTCAACATAAATAGAGCAGCCCACAAGTAGTGCTGTGTGGGAAACATGATAAATGCGTATATCTGCTTTCAGGTGCTGTATTTAACTTTTTCCAGGATAAGCGATTGCCCGTGTTCCATAGAACACTACAAAAAAAAGTGTCAAATATAGGCTACATAGGATGTATTTTGTTGGTTTTGTGGATTACGGGGAATATTTTAACATATGGTGCTGTAATACTCTACATTATGATATGATTCTGAAAATGCAACTTCCCAAAAGATGACTGCACGTGAACTGTATTACATAATCATTTCCTTTATTGCGATTCCAAATGTGTTGCTTTCTCAATGCAAGATGCCTAGACAGTGTTGTATAAAATCCCATGATGCACTGTATTCTTTCCATTATGACATACAGCCGAAACAGCCAAGAGACAGTTGTGCTTTTAACACATGAATTACACTGAATTATTTTGGCCCTGAAAACATTTGCATTTTTGTCATAGAAAAGACAACAGTAGGTACTGCACAAATTGTGACTAGCCTGTGCAGCACGTTGAAATCACCGGATAAGAAGCTGGAAGGTTAAAGTTTCGTGAAAGCAAAAAAAAAAAAAAAAAAAAAAAAAAAAAAAAAGAAAAACCGCACACTTGCAATCCCTTTAAAAGAAACACACTTATATTGAGCCAATGTTTCAGTACCATAGTACCTTCAGAATAAACCAGAGGGGGATAAAGGTGAACAAACAAATTTGTTTTCAGTTAATTATTTTGTGTTTCTCTGCTGTGACCGTCTCAAAGCAAGACATTGAAGCGGTGAAGCAAAACTTTGGGACCCTATATATACCGGGCTGAAGTGTATGAAATCTATGCTGGAATACCATTATTCATATGCTTCCAAACAGATCTGGGCACAGCAGCATTTCAATATCTGTATTAAATACAAAGCAGCAGCAAAAAAAGTGGAAAAACCTTGTTATTTCCCCTCTTGGAGATGTGAAATATAAAGCAGCTTAATCAATTGATCGAAACAGAGGCTGATCTATATACCATCATGGTTTAGATACCATAATTAAAAGTGCTCACTGGTATAAACGTTATGGAGATTAAACAGCTAACAGTGTGTGTGTAGATTTATTGTATTTCTGTTTGATAAATACACCCACCCCGCGTTATATCGCCCCTTGCTATACTGCAGATTCGGATATATCATGGTCCTGGAGTTGGCGCCCCATTTTTTCTGTCTAACTGCGCATGTCTTAGCTGCAATATACATAGGCACTTAGAATTGCTGTTCGTTTTATTTCATACTGCACAACACAAACAAAAATATAGAAAGCATTGTACTGTTATCATATACACATGTATTGCACAATAACACAAAGCAAACTAAATATCTACTTGCTGAAGCAGTTTTTATTTTATCCAAAGAGGTGTTCACATGTGGCAGCAATGCACTAGCAAAAACCACAAGGCAGTGACGTCAGCTCCCTAGCAACAAGCCTCCTATGTTGGGAATGGATTCTTTCAATGCAGCGAGTTTGTGCATTTCAGAAAGGAGGGGAAGACTTGTGAAATTAATTGGATACTAAAGTTGATGAGAAGCAATTACCCTCCGCTGTACAAATTAAAATGGTGTGCTGCTTTTTATACGAAAAATGAGAAAAAGCGGGTTGCATAGAGGACCCAGGCACCCCCGATAAAATGAGGGAGTGGTCATGCAGTGTTTGTTAGCCTGTGTTTTATTCTGGGTCTCTCGCTATAGCCTGGCCCTCGATATATAGCAGATTTACATTTGGACCCCTACAGTGAGTGGGTGGTGTATTTTAAGTGCCAGGAAGGATGCTATTTACTGATTTAAATGACAAAAGTGTTCCAATCTGCTACTGTGTAGACCTGAAACAGTGTTTCCCACTTGTGTCTTTGTAAGATAAAAATCACACAAACATTCGCACCTGCATTCAGCAAATCTGGATTAAGAAAATGGTAAACCCACCTTCTTTCCTCAGGACTGGTTACAACGGTGATTTTTTACACATGATTGACACTCAATGCATTTGACCGGGATTATTGTTTGTTTGATTGTGTAATCAGGAGAAAAATTTGTAATCGGCACCAATTTAATAACTGTATCAGGTCAATTATAATTGTTTTTAAATGTATTTTTAAAGACTGTATCCACAGACAGATCTGGACAATTTAAGAGTACACTACATTCTGAATACATTTTTTTCCTGGACCTACAACATTCTCATCCCATAAGAACGGTGCTTGTACTGCTAATTGTAAACAAGTAAAACAGATACATAAATAAAATAAAAGTTTACAACATTACTTACCTGGGATATTTTGTTTAAATAAAGTCTAGCACATATTTCTGATTTTGTAATACTGTATATATTTAAGTCGTAAATGTATGCGCTGGTTTTGGCTTGTTTAAAAACCCAATTTGGCTACTTTTTGGCTGGTTACTTCCAAAATGTGGCGGGGCATTGCAAAAACAAAATCTGGCAGCACTGATCTGGAGCAAATGACCGGGCTGAGGATATCTCGAGCATCAAGTGAAGGTGTGTGTCAGTTAGTTGAGAACAAAATTTACATGTGTTCGTATTCATGATGGAGAAAGCTTGCTGCTTCTCAGGACACACTATTTCAGCAGCTTTTAGCAGCATTTCTTCATCAGAACATGGTTTTGAAGAAACAGCTACTTTATGAGCAATCACATAGCTTGCCTTAACAGCAGCATCTCTTTCAATGGCATTGCTAATTCACAGCACTTACCTTCACCTAACCTTCCTGTATATGTATCATATTTGTTTTGCCATTATTTGCTTCACAGTGTCTTTTAATGTTGTATTCTTTCACAACAGGAACATGTTGCTTACAAATAAAGCATGCTGACTTTCCATTCATGCCCTCAAAGAAATATGAAATTCCCCATTTCTCTAGAAACACACGGCAGTCTTGGTCCAGCTTTCTCTTCACGGATAAAGACATGATGACACTTGTCACTACAAAACTTACAAAATCATAACTATAACCCTTTTTCTGGTATCACTGGTGTTTCTCAATTCCTCACTCAAACCGAGCTGGTCTCCACAGTCTGCTTTCTCAAATCCTCACTCAAACCGAGCTGGTCTCCACACTCTGCTTTCTTAATTCCTCACTCAAACCAAGCCGGTCTCCACACTCTGCATTCTGAAACTCCTCATAAAACCCTGCTCCTCGGCACAGATGGCTGCTCTATAAACCTGAATTTAATGACTGCAACATTACAAGTGAAATTTGTAATGTGAAAAATGTATGATTTTTTCCATGAGCGCAATTGTAAATTATAAAAATGTCATCCAGGTAATGTATGTAACTGTAAAGTACAAGTTGCATGGGACCTATCACTTAATGCGAGGTGAGCATTAAGGTGACGAGTTGCAGATGTAATGACTCCGGCAGTGAGAGAAGGGAGCTCCCATTGCTGAAACTGACTAAGCAGGTCTAAAGCTGGCCCTAAATTAGTGTATACACTGTAGTCTAGTTAGGAAAACCCTGCACCTGCACTGCATTATCAAACATGCTGGCCTGCACACTGTCATTATAGAAAACCGCTGGTCAGGCTTGAAACGACGATCCCTGAATAACTTTGGTTCTGTATTTTTGTCTTGCAAATGACTGACAGAAATCTGTGTGGGATAAAGGTGAAACGTTTCTTGGAAACTATACTACTGCATTTCCACAGTGCTGCCATAGTGCAAAAAAAATGAAGCAGAAAACTTTGAGAACAGCAGCACTATATATAATGTCCAGTGATGTGCAATGCAAATGCCTTTGTACCCTGTCGGTGAAAGGTTAAAAGCTCTACTGACAAATATAGACAAGCCCAGCTCTTTCGTATAGTCTTTAAGACGCTCTCTTGCAGTTTGCGCTCAGACTCCACCCCTGCCTTGGCTGCAATTCAACATAATGACCAATTAGGTCACCATGACCTACAGCCACAGTATGTTCAGTATAATGTATGTTAAATGTTACATACAGAAAGATGGACAGGTTCCAGCACATAACATCCCCAGATTCTGATGCTGTCAACAATGTATGGTACATAATGCTACCATTTTGTATCACAATTGGATAAGCGGTTCTCTCGATATGTCAGCATTATGACAGGTGGGACAGAAGGACGGACAGACAGGCACCTCCATGTATCCCCAGATTGTGAAATATGAATATCTTTAGCAAGTCTGATTCACACTTGGATAAATGGTTACCTAATGTAAACCTCTAGGGTGATGCAAAGTATGGTATAGTAAAGTAAGTATATTTAGTATTTAGATCTGAGGCTGTGTAGATCATTTGATCTATCTGCAAACATGTGAAAACCCTGAATCTCACCTTTAAAAGGTCGATTTCCTTGATGTAGTCTTGTCTTGCCTTTGCGTCCATCAATTCAAATATCTGCAGAAGGAAAAGCATTATATTCATTCATAGAAACAAATCTGGTAGTGAAGCGAATCCCAGGGGATGCCACTATCCTTAAGTTCCGCTATGTGAGTAAACACATCACAAACAATCCAATCACACTCTATCATACTGCCAAAGTAAAAAGCAGACAGAATTGTATTTTACGTTAATTGGTCCGGTGAGATGTAGCAGCACAATCTCTCCACCATTTCTTGTCACTTTGTATACTGTAGTTCTTAGTTTTGGTTTCTTTATATGGTACCTTTCAATGTGGTTTGCTGTTTTGTTATTTTCGTGGCTACCCCTCCACCCCACAACATGTTCCTTTATTTCAGGTCACTGCTGTCATTTCACTGCTTCCATACAAGCTTTACCTACAGGGAGTATGAGCTGGATAAAAGGCCGAGAATGAGTGCAGTCTTTTTTTAGGGTCTGGATTTTTGTTAAAAGAACATGGGTTAAATTCTGCTCTTGGTGTTTGTTTATCCAAACTGTACTTTGGCCTGTTATTGCTAGATAACAGAATCTCACTGCAAGTGGATTGCCAAGGGATTAAGCTGAGATAAGTACAGATGCATCGAGTGTGCGTGGAGATAGTCTTATAGTGCATACAATCAAAGACTTTATGACATTTTTGTCCAAACTACCATGACATGTTATTGCAGGATAATAGGATTTTGAATCCCAATAAAAGAGATTCCACTTATCGCTCTGACTGACAACACTAGTTTTGAGTGCTGCTATGCTGATACACGCTCAGCATGCTATAAAAATTGACAGCATTACAACTCAATATATTTTTGCTAATTGTATCACTGTGCAGCATGTAGTGAGCAATGTCAGAACACCATATCATCTCTAAATGGTTTGTCTATTTGTTTTCAGCAGAGAATGCTAAGATTGTCTCTCGTACAGCACAGAATTGCACAGTTGAGATTGCCAACTATTTCAAGAGCTCTGCTTAAGAGGGTTGCATCAAATAATTCCTAACATGGGGATTCACAGTGTATCATATGTTGGTAAATAATTATTACATTGAAATCCTCGAGTATCGCTGTGCTCATAGGATTATGGGCACCTTGACCTCTCTTAAAATGTTCTTTGAACGATTCAGAGCTATTTTCATTCTTTTCAATGCTATCGGAACAATTTTGTAATGCCATACACTTTAGAGTAATAGCAATTTTCCATTGCCACTAGCCACTCATTGGTCATGTAGTATTTTCGTGTGTGTGAACGTATTTCGTTTATCTTTCACCAGTCCTAATGACGTGGTCGCTCCAACAGTTTCGAACACTTTATTTTTTTAAATGTAGTCATCGCCAATGGTTTTTGGAATGCCCAATTATTATCTGTATCCCGTTTCACCGCTGCAGACTTGGGAAACGCAGGCTGGAACACTCGTCTTCCGAAACGCACTCCTGCCAATCTGTCAATCTTACACACCTATCGGCCACAGCGGTCACTGATGCGCATTGAACCGTGGATTCCCCTGCCAACCTAAGCCCTCCCTACCCGGGAAGCGCTCGGCCAATTGTGCACCGCACCACAGGAACCCCAGGTCACGGTCAGCAATGACATAGCCTGGATTCAAATCTGTGATCTCCAGGCTATAGGGTGGATCCTGCACTCCACGCGGAGTGCCTTCATTGGATGCCCCACTCGGGAGACCCAGTTTTGAGAGCTGTTGGTATTTCCTGTCATCAGAAAAATAAAAACATTGTGTAAAAAAAAAAAAAAAAAAAAAAAAAAAAAAAGCATCACTGTACCAAGCGCTAAATTTGAGCAGGACCACGTAGAACATTCGTAGTATCAAGACAGGTGTCCGAGTGGCTGATCCAGTTAAAGTGCTGGAGCTGGGAGCGCAGGATGAGTCACACAGCTTGGACGGCGCCAGTTCATGTCTGGGCTGTGCAAAGAGGCTGAACTTTGCTGGGGACCCCAAGGGGGGCGTCACATTGGCTCGGACGCTCCCGGGGTGGGGGATGGGGAAACCGGCAGGGATTGCTTATCCTCATCACGCAACAGAGAACCCTACTGGCCAGACACCGAGCACATTCAGAGTGGATACGAATGTGTATCTGCATTGCTCTGCATAAAAGCGATTCTGGCTTTAGGTTTGTGAGATCGGAGGACGCTCACACGCCCTCAGAACGTCTGTGCTGTGTGGGGATTTGCTACGGTAAGGAGAACAAACATAATTGGACATTCCAAATTGGGGGAAAATAAAATAATAATTGGTCACTTTAAATTCAAAAAGAAAAATGTGTCTAATCCTAGTAACGAGAATTGACTGTATATATGTTTTACTCTAGACAACATTTAACTAACTACAATGGACTGTCCTTTCTAGAAAAGAACACCTCTTGGATAACTTAAAATGTAATATTGAATGACTTTATATGATTCTGTCGTTATCTTAGATCAATTTGTTAGTGATAAGTGTGGAAGAAACATACCTGGACTTTCTTCAGTGCAACCAGTTTCCTGTCGTGGAGAAAGGTTGCCTTGTAAACCTCACTGAACTGCCCTCTGCCGATTTTCTTCTCTATCTGAAAATCTGCAAGCGTGCATCGATACGGGTATGTGGACACATTCCTCTGTTGAGAAAAACAGACATGTTCAGTGAATGGACAGTACCCCAAAGAAAGAATGACTATCAGAGCTCTCTTTTTATCAGAGGTGCAATCAACAGTCCACTTCCTAATCGATATTCAACAACGATAATGGATGCACTGAGAGCCTGTTAGTATTCAAAAGCAAGAAGCAAAAAAAACTACGGTCAGAGTGAATGTTCAATATTTCGTTCACAACGGCGGATGTTCAATATTTCGGGGTCCCAAATATTTGTATGTTTCTGTATGTTTTTGTGGTTTCAAGCAGGTAATGCAGTCACAGACACATTTCGCTTTCTCTTAATAAACCTAGTCTCAGAACTGATGAGGGTAGAACTGACAACATGCATGTGCATTCTGTCATACATAGTAATATAATTAGGGCTTGAAGTTTTCAGGTTTTATTTTTTATCACATGACTTCCCTTTAGACTTATTTTGAGCCGGTTGTGTTTCCTAATTAAACTCAGAAAAAGCTGTCAATTACAAAACAACGTCACTTGCTTTTACCTTCATATCTTGCCTGAGCTTGTTCTGAAAAAAAGAATCTTAAGCTCAGTTAGTATTTTATTCTTTATTAGAATGCAGAGACAGCTTAACAACTACTAATTAACATTTCAAGGGAGGTAGAGCTTTGGAAAATAAAGCGCCAAAAGTTCAAGCCTTAAATATAATACATGTACTGAGAAAACATTATTATTAAAAGACATGTGTTTCTGCCATTTCTCAACTAAAAATATACAAAGAGCTTTAATCTAGCAACATGCATGGAAAGCACATGGGTACTGGGTAGCTCGCGATAAGGCTCCAAACAGGCTGATAAATAATCGATTCATTCAGCAATTGTTGCATCTCTACTTGTGTATCAATGGTGATAGGAATAAAATGGAAAAAAAATGTATATTATGTCTCTCCAAATATCTGCTTATATCTGTACATTTATCTTGAGACTCGCTTATCCTATTGTGATGGAATTTAGTTTGGGCATGCCTCAGCGAAAGTACTTCAGGGTATACAAAGCTAGGTCACTGGTCATCGAGAAGACAATGTTTGATTAACTTTGCACATACATTGGGGTAGAATAGTTACATAAAACCTACTACTTCTGTTATGCAGGGTAGGGAGGGTGAGCCAGATCAGGTTTGTATTGACCTGCTCGGAGATTGAGCCAGGACCTCATGTGAAGAAGGGCACCTCCTGAAGCACTGACACCCAGGGCAGTGGAGCTTCTCCCTGCATCAGCACGCCTGCATGCACTGCAGCAGCCGGTTCTCCTTGACGGTCCCTCATCCACATACGAAGCAGGCCTAGCCCTGCGTGTAGGTGGTACGAGATAAAGCTCCAAGGCTGAATGTGAACTTTCGTTATCAAGGATTATATGAGCCAAATGCAGATCGCACTCTTGAAAGGCAACATTTTAAAGAGTGTCAAGGCCAAACCACATTTGTTTTTTATATCAATACAATTTACTAGCTAGGCAACAATGTTGGAATCAATAGACAATATGGTACTGTATTTATTTTTAGCAAGCAAATCACTCCCCACAGAATACATTGCAGACTCCTATCAAAGGGCTGTATCTGCAAGTCTTCTAGTTGTTAGCTGGTACTGAGCTAGGGTAGTTAAAAAAAGCTTTAATAGTGCTGACAATTTTGAACATTGCAGGTAACACTTCCTGTTCAAATCAGCTTATTTTGAGAATGCGCTTTTTAACAATTTCACTTCAAACAAAAGGTCACATTGTGGCTGCTCTTGTGAAGAAGAAAGCAACATGCAAAGACTGAACATGAAGCAGCGATAAAAGGTGTTCCCATCATTGAGACAGTCTATTAACTGTTGTATATCAGTATGCATTCCCAGGTCATAGAGAAAGCGCCAAGGTGTTCACTTTCATTAACTGATGGAGGCTTTTTCCTTAGCATTGTTTTGTGTTCAAGGTTCTCAAAAGGTTTGGTTCCACCTAGTGCTTTAACACTAGCATTGGCTATAGTTTACGCTCTCAAGATTCAGTTGATTTGGCTGTTGCAAGGGTTCGAACACATATGGGAGAATGACTTTTGGCACATCAACTCCTGAAGACATGGAATGATTTTCAACATAGCATGAAGATGCAATCCTTTTTCATCTGGTTTTAAGATCACATTTGGGAATTGGTTACTGTACAGGTTCTTGTCAATGCTTCTCCTTCAGTTCACATTAATAAATAGAGTCCTGCCTATAAAAAATATTGTTTTGTGGTGTTTTGGTGGTGGTTGGCAGGGATGGGGTTAATTTCCTATCCCTGCCAAAATACATGTGAGAATGTGGCTGAAGCTGACTGAATAATTGATGACAATTAGGCTCCAGCCACATGGTATAAAAAAGGGGAGAAAAGCATTTGTTTGGGTGAAGGAGGGTTTTTTTTTTGGCGAGTGTTTGGGTGAAGGAGGGTTTTTTTTTTGGTGAGTGTTTGGGTGAAGGAGGGGTTTTTTGGTGATTGAGTGTTTGGGCTGTGTTTATTTTGAAAACTTTGTAGTGAAGGCTAATGCCCAGCCTGCGGTATTTGGATTTTGTTTAAAGCTTTAGTTTAGGCTCTTGAGATGGTTTTCTTGTTCCTGTTTGTGTGTGACCTGTTTTTGTTTAACATTTTATATTTGCTCTGAGCAGCAGTGTTCTGTTTGTGTTTGTTTAGTAAAATGAGCAGCCATGCTTAGACTGTAGCTTCCTTGTTTCCGAGTCCCGATACCATCTGGGCCTGCAATGCTACCCTGTCACAATGTCAAACCTACTTATTCTGTCATTTTATCTCTATAAGCTGCTGATTTAAGTTTGAACCACACGTTTTAATAGGGCTTTTTTTGCTTTGATTGTGTGTGTGTGTGTTTTTTTTTTGTTTTTTTCAGGACCCCCTGTAAAGGAGACCTTGGCCTCAATGGGTAAATCTCCTGTTTAAATAAATCAATTAAAAAAAAAAGATGCATGCTTTACTGCTTGTTAACAGCTGATTGTCAGTGGCAACCTGCATGATTAATAGGAAGAAGGGTTTGCACCACAGAGGAAACATTTTGACCCCACAATATTAAGACAATTAAACACACTGGGGAATTTAGTGCAGTACCATATCAGATTTTTAAAATGCATTGGTGACTGCTTTTTGCACTATCCCACAATATCTATGAAGCTGTTAATTTTAAAACCAGACCTGCTACAGATAGTCACTCACTGCAGCCTCTCTGTCTCTAACCTGGTACAGCCTGATACACACACACACACTCACTGCAGCGTCCTTGTCTCTCTGACCTGGTAGAGCCTATGATATACACACACACTCACTGCATCCCCCTTGCCTCTCTGAACTAATCACACATGTCCCTGCTACTACCTGCTGCAGCAATGGGTATCCTGCTACATTCAAGCTCTGGTGTAGCTCAGGAAAGCACAACAAAATGAAATAAGTAAAAACTTTTTTGCAATTAATCGGTAGAGGGATTTCCCAGGCTACAGCTACCTTAAATATGCAGCCTATAAATACACAAAAAGAAGACAGTCTCTATGACATCAGCAGTTTAAACAGATATGTTGAATAGTGGAAAACGATGAGCACCAGACTCAAATAGCCAGAAGAAGCTATGATGTTGTGAATTAAATGCATTTTGTTCAATGTTGGGTTAATTTGTATTGTGATTGAAAGTATTCCAATGCACTAGTTACTATTGCTGTGGTGTTAAGCTTTCATTCATTATGAATTACAAAATAATAACACCACATGTGTTATTCAGATGTTACTCCTATGAAGCTATTGAAATTAACATGAATTTCTGGTAATTATTTAAAAGCGTTACTAAATGTAATAATTGACAGCACATTCAGACAGTTATCTTATTGACAGAGTATCTTAAACTACACAGTGCTAATTGCTAAGGGAACCCCATGCGTATCAAACACACATGTATCGATACAAAAGAATACAAGGCCATAGCCGGTCTCTGTTATAATGCATTTTCTATCCCTCGTTGTGCGCATACACTAAAAGTCCCACTGATTCAAAATGGTTTTCCTGTCATTATTAAATCGCAAAATAAATTTAAAAAAATCTTTACTGTCACTGCAGACTACAGAGACACCACACGGCTCAGTTCATACCAACACAGGTGTTTGTTAAACGTGTTCGAATGGCTTGGTAACAACCAAGGTGAAGCAAAGTAATAATGTTGATTAAGAAGAAGTACATATCAGCCTAATAATGAATAATACATTCCCTTGATAGTCTGCAGTTTATTGAACCCAGCTTATTAATATTGCAATGCTAAAGCACTGGTGGAAGCGTCTTGTAGGCTGCAGTTTACCGGACCCAGTAGTCTATGCACATTTTAACAATTCTAACACTAGTTTAGAGACCCCAGGTTGTGAATATTATTAGTTATTTCAGGTAGGGGCTTGAGGCTTGCCCCTGACACTGTAACTCACTATACATAAGAGCCTCAGGTATTGTCATGGCTGGCTGCAGTTCTAGAATGGGACAAAGATTTGAGGAAGATGATCAGCCAAAGAACACGGAGGTTCCTTTGAAATCCAGAAGAACAGAGTTTCCTTTGTTATTTGCAGTTGTAAATGTAGTATTACTTAACGAGAGAAATATTAAACTAACAGTAACTACTAATTTCATTGGCTGATTATTGCAAGATTGGTCAAACTAATCAAGGCAAGAAGTTAGCTGCCATTGCTAGGACTGACTTGTATCTGCTCTCTGTGTCCATGGACAGGGGGATACAGCAATCTCACTCTCCATTAAAGCTGTATTAATGTAATGAGGCCTGATGGGCTGTGATCGAGAATGCAAATCTAAGTCATCGCATATGTAAATGTCTAGCTGGGGTCTTGTGCAGAGCCAGGGCCACATATCATCAAGCATTAACTCCAGCATGGCAGTCAGACACGAGTGCTAAACACACCCCAAAACCAGAGTTTGTGCCAGGAAGCATTATCGCATTTATAAATAATGTCAATATTGCATTTGATCAAAGGCAGCCTGATGTTTTAGCACTATGTAAAATGTCACCAGGTTTCTGGAAGGATGTTTTGTTTCCTGAGAATTTCGATTGCAGTTTTCAGAACGCACACACAACATGTGGAAAAGCATACCACAATAACCACTGTTGTGTTAAAACCAAGGTTTTTAATTCTTACCTCTTATTAGATTTAGCAGTATCATTACTGCCCTTCTTGTGCTGAAGGCCTTTTTTTTTTTTTGCTTCTTGTTAATACTTTAATGTACAAAATTAAACTTTCTTGATGGGTCAGTTGGACACGGATGAAATAATGGCCTATGAGGTAGGTCACAGGACCTTCTTGCAGCTAGATGTCTGGTGTAAATCTGAGCTACAGCACAGGAAGTGACTTCATACCAGGAAGTAGCAGCAACTTTTACTGCTATAGCATTGTCCTGGAAATATCTCAAGATCTTTAACAGAAGAAAATATGGCCAGTGATAGCACTGCTATTCTTAATAAAAGGTAAGAAAATTGAATATAAAACTTATAGCGCTCCTTGTAGCGCCCTCTAGGGATTATGGCCTACAGTAAACGGAGAAAGGTTAAGGTTGTAACTCAACTGTAGCACATAAGTGGGGGGGGGGGAATTAAGACCTAAATCTGGTAAATACAATAAAGCACTAAAATAGACGGGGGGGGGGGTCTGTAATGTGACACATTTTTTATAGTAATATTGCTAAATTGTTGTCAATTAGAAAAAAAAACAAGAATTGCAGGGTTATTATTTATAATGGTAAAGGCAGCCAAAGTAACAAGGATTAATTATTCAGCTTAAATGTGTATATTAGGTCATTGGCACCTGTAAGTGCTGATTTGTAATGAAATGGTAGCACACAACCAATGTGAGCCTGGTCATCAATCACCCTGCATCTGAAACCAGTGCAACTTCCCAAAGTTGACAACCACCTGTTCTGAGAAGTGGCTCTGCGCATACTGAGTTAAAGGTTTGGGAAGAACAATGGACTGAAACATACAGTGTAGCAAAATCCTGAAAACAAGCTACTATAGCAAATTGCTTGTGATTAAAACAAGTGTCCTACTTTTCAGAGGAAAAAGTCAAAAGGTGCAGGAAGCTCCCAACTGTGCTTCTTTCTCAACATAGAGAGTTGCGAAAACCACACCTCGTGTGAAGTGCTTCAGCCAATGGGCATCTATCTGCTGGAGTTCTATTATATCACCCAATCAGTTCTCATTGTCAGGACATACTTTTTATTAACACTAATTATCACAAGTGTCAGCTCACTTGAGGATGAGTCTTTCTGCCAATTTCAGGCACTTTAGCTGAGAAGCCTTAATAACATTGCGATGGCCTGGAGTGAAATTCACAGTCACATGACACCTCTCGTTAGCGCTCTGTCATAGCCACTTTGTCTTCAGCCTTTGTTTTTTAGTTTTTTTAATTATGCAGAGTGGGTCAGAGGGTTGAATTTAGGAGCAAGTTATTATTTGGTTGCATTGCTCCATGTGGTTGAATGAGGAGCTAGTTATTAAACCGCTTGCATTGCTCCATGTGGCTGAATGAGGCTCATTTTGTGGAAGATTTGTTGGCTGCAGGAATTTTGTGATTTTGGAAGTCGGCTGTTTTACATCAAAATTACCAAATGTTCCATTTCAGAACCCCCCTGGCAAACTGTGAAGTTTTCATTGGTACCAAGTTTTTGTGGGTTTGTTTGTATCCCTCTATGTGCCCTTGTGGGAACATACACAGCATTTTGTTTGTGGCTTGGCATTTCTCCCAGACTGTGGCAGCGTTCGAATAAAACTGACATTCACTAAGCTTTGCTGCTATTTCCAGTCTTTCAGTCTCCCCTATTTCTTGTGTATCAAACATAAATGCTGGAGACCACAGAGGTCTGAAAGTCCAGAAATGTCAGTTGACTCTCTGGAGCTGTACTGAGGTACACTATGCAGACATTGCACATTCTTATACCATGGCTTCCTTGCAGCATTATACAGTGCCAGCATCTGCTCTGACCTACCCACGCCTCCCATGTATTTGTTCTACTCCAGGCGGAGAAACACCTGAACTGCTAATCCTATCTTATAGATAGGATGTCATAGGGGAAATCGTATTACAGAACAAGGATTATGTTAAGATAGGAAATAGTGTATTACAGAATGTTGCTAACTCATTCTTTTCCTAAGTTTTTTTTCCCTAACATTTAGGACTAGGTGGCACTTGTCCTATCTCAGATGAGAAAATGAAAATCCATAGCTTGTAATGGCAACTCCTCATTAACATGGAGTAAAATTAGACAAAGAATACATGTAATAAGTATATATCCGTAAATTACAGATCTAAGCGCTGTAATTACTGAACATATTTATTTTTACATGAGGTAACTGAATTATAAAATACTGCCTGCCAAAACACATGATCAGATATGTGTCAGGTTTACAAACACATGCAAACTAGCTTTAAGCTTCAGTATGGTGGTTAATCGAGAAGCTAGCAATATTTGGTTAAAATGTATTCATTTATTTGTGTAGCTATGTATTTATTTACTTATTTTATTTTTATTATTCACCGTAAGCCTGCCTTCGGTAAACAACATAATGCAAACTCCCTGTAAATGCACTTTGTGCACCCCCTCTTCCCCCAGCTTTATTACCTGCTGAAAACAGAGGTACAAAATGCGACCTTGTGGAAGAATTTTGTAAACATGGACCCTTTTTAACATTATGTAGCTTGCTCAGTTGTAATGTAGTCTGTATAGCAGAAGCCCTGATTAGATTCAAAGACTTTTGACAGCAACAGCTACGAATTTTTAATTTCCAAAGACAAAAAAATTCAAGTTTAAAAAGTAGAAAAATTATTCTTATTTTATTATTGGTGTTTGTTGTGGTAGTTTATGTATCCAAGAGAGGAACCAATCATAAAATATATTATTCTTCTCCTTAGTGACAATGTAGAGCTAGACATGGCGCGAGTTGTGACCGTTGTCCCTGAATTCAGACTTGATCAGTTGAAAACGGATACGATTTAATGTGAGATAGCATTTCCAAACTAAAGTTAAGATAGGATAGACCACTAGGGGAAATTATAGCTACCTGTGACTTATGAAGTGTCTCTGTAATACCAAGTTAGGAAAAAGCTTTCCTAGCAATGAATGATAAGACAGAAAGCAAGCCATGAAATGGTTGTGTAATATGCCTCCTGGACACACTTGGGCTTGTATAGTGTGTGTGTGTGTCCTGTGCACAGGGTCCGCTACAGTAGCCTCATCATGGATGGTGGTGACGAGGTACACATCTTTTTTTGTCAGTGTATTTAACAGCCAGCAGTTCCTCACAGCACATGCCTCTGCTTGTTGTCACTGAAATCCCTTTCTGTTGTGTCGTATTGTACCACAGGCCATTTTATTGGACGTGTACAAGACCCTAAACAGAGGGATCCTTGTGTAGAAGTTATCTACATACAATTGGTAGCCAAGATTTAAGAGGGGATAAACAATATCCCACACAATTTTCTGAGCGGTCTGGAAGCTTGGGGGGCAGCCAGACGGCTCAATCTGAGAGTCCTACCCTGTGTTCACTCCGAACTGATGAGTGTAGCCAGCGGAGCTCTCACGCAGTCAGTACAGTTTAATCTCATCAGAGATGCCAACTTATGAAAGCAGAAAACAGTAGCATAGTAGCAGAAATATAGCAGCATATAGTAGTAGAAATATTTTTTCAGGCCAGTGGGTGCTAGCCCCTAGAAATGAAAAGGGTCTTTGGCTGAGGCAAGCCAAGGACCTTGTTTTTCGTTTGGTACAATCTCAGGAGAAGTAACAATATCTTGAATTAGCGGCTGTCCCAATTAAACGAGAGGCATTTGAGATGACCTTAATCACATTTTTTGTTTCAAAATGAAAAGAAAATAATTAAATCACATTACATTATGCTTACATGCTGAATACAGTCGATTTTTTTTTATTATTCCTAAACACAATTTTTTTTTTATCTCGACATGAAATGAAAAAGAATGAAATCACATCTTATCCCAAGGTGACAGCATAATCACACACTCACTGCACTGTGCTACGCTAACCTGTCTTAGTCTGAAAAAATCTCCGTTCATCATTTAAGAATACTGTACCCAATTAAACAAAATGATGTCCCAATTAAACACAAATAACATTGTGAAGAACATTAGGTTATTACCATAACCCTGGTTCCTTGATATAGACATGTAATCATTATCGAATGAGTAAAGACCCAAAACCTGAATAAGATATAAACAAAGCTGCTCAGTCGAGCCTGCCGAATATTAATGATTACATTTCTATTTCAGAGAACCAGGGTTATGATAATAACCTAATGTTTCCTTTCAAATATGAAATGTAACCATTACTGAATGGGTCAGTATACCCAAGCTGTCGAAGGGCAAGATTGCTGCATGACCGGAAAGCTACGAGGCTAAGGCTATGCACTGTGCGTTACCATTCAGAACTCCAGCGACAAGTAGCTAGTGCTAAAGAATTGAGGGAGAAACTCACTATGCCTGTGTTGTAAGTGTCTGAACGGTAGAAAGCACCCAGATATTGTCTGTGGTGCACAGAAGCCAATACTCCAGATGGCTCCCTGAAAAGGGGCCCTGGGCCTGTGGCAGCAAATCCCCACGGGCTGGTTCTGAACACCAACTCTGGTAGCAGGCACAGCCAGCTGTGTCGGTCTTTGAGGCTGCTGGGGCCTAGTGGAGCAGTCTGCCACAGGTTTGCGCACTGGGGGTGGCCGCTTGGGAAGCACACCTCCTTTTCTTCTCTCCTCTTCCTCCCCAGTCTCCTATCGCTACCTCGACCTTTCTGTTCCCCCCTATTTTCAGACTATTATTTCTCCCTACATCCCCTCTCGCCCCCTCCGCTCCTCCAGCACTGGCAGATTAATTGTACCCCCCCTCCGCTCCCAGATCCCGCTCCTGCTCCACCTTTGAACCTCAGTGGTGGAATGACTTACCCACGGATATCAGGACTGCTCAGTCCCTGACTCAAGACACACCTGTTCAGACAGCATGTATAAACCTCACAACTCTCAACTATACTGGACTATACTGCCTCTGATTTTGAATTATCCTCTGATCCTATGCAGCGCTGTCAGTTGTTATCATAGACTATAGTGGCCTGCAAGAAATTGCTTTATACTAATGCATAAAAACACTGACATCTGCACTGCCTTCAGTTGTAACTATCTCTAGGGCTACTAATTGTTCCATTCTCGGGAACACCAAATTCTGTTTTGAAAAATGGCCAATTCCATGTGTTCACACTTTTTATCAACATATTAATAATTAAATATGGCATTTGAACATAAATATAATGTTAGTAGTTAAAATAAGTAATTTAATAAACATTACCACAATTCTATTTTTTTTTTTTTCAATCAGAAATACACAATTCATTTCGCTTACTTCAGGAAAGCACATCCTTGAATGTAGGTAGGTACCTTAGGTCTCAGTTTTTCAGCATAGAAGAAGAATGCAGTGCTTTGCTGTTGATGCCATCTTATTTGCTTTCTTATTCTCTACATGTTTAAGACTGGCATTATGATATTTAATGGTATTGACTCGTACACGATCGTGCGAATTACAGCAAAACATTAAGGATACTATTGCACATTCATCATATAGATAATCAGACTTCTTTGAGCTCTGCCTTACTAAAACATTGCTTTTTTTCTTTCTTGGTGCAGCCGCCATGTTGAGTTTCAGCAGAGACATGGACTGAAGTCACATGATGAATAAACTCGCAAAAAAAATAAATAAAAAAATGGAAATGGTATGTCTTCTTCAATTACTGTACCCTACATTACATTTTTACCAGTTTCAAAACGCTTGTGATGATTTCTAAAATGGTCGTTTTTTAAAAGGGAAATAAAACAAAAACCGTCAAGTGTGAGTATTGTGATTTATATTTACCAGAGTATCTATACTTCTAAATAAAGCAGGAAGATTGTGCTTCACTGATTTTAGTATTCAATTATTCAACAAGTTAAAAACTGCTCATAGGCAGCACGAGATCGCCAGACGCCTGCTTCACCCACCCTGTACTAGATTCACTCTGCACTAATGTGACGTGCATTTTTACAGAGGGAAATCAGACAATCAGCTGCAAGACAGACACAACTATGCTTATGTTAATGCTTTGTAAGAATGGTCTCAAAATAAATAGGTTTACCTCGAGAGGCTGGAGTCCCGACTTTGGTTGATATTTATGATAACTTGCTAAAGTCAGTAAACTGATTGGGATGCACACTTAAGCGTAGCTCACAGCATTGTCTTGCATAATTCTGTTTTTTTTTTCCAGGTTAGAAAATAAAAACTAATGTTCATATTTGAATATTGAATTAGCTAGAAATTAAAAGTTCAAATTTCACTAAAAAATTTAAATAAACCACATACCTACAAAATTCCTGCTCAAATGACCTACCAATGATTTTATTTCCAATATCACTTATGCATTGGTTTTGATACATTTATAAATGATATTATATGGAAGTACAAACATGGTCTTTCTTGCCATCGAATACATTTGACTCGTTTGTTTGCATACTGAAATTGATCTGGTAAAGCCAGCTACATGTTGCTAATCCCCGGAATCAGATGTTTGAACTGAGCCACACAAGCACAGGCAGGCCATGTGGGTACCTTCTTAACTTTCCCCTTCTGGTTCATGACGGAGTGGTTTGATACGATTTAAAAACTAGAAGGAACAGCTAAAAAAAAAAATATCCAGCCAGAAGAAACAAACATTCTGTAGAAATGTTTTGTTCCAAATGTGTGTAGTATCTCAGTCTGCCACAAAACTGCAAGTTAACAATTATACTGTATTAATAATACTAGTGGAATAATGAAACTGCACAGCTCATGAAGTGCACGCCTGAAGAATAACTCTAAGGGCTATGCAGCTTCCTGGCAGTAGCAGATGTTCAGTATTAGCTCCTAATTACACTTAACAATGTAATTGCAACTCAGCATTACCAAGTGCCATGAAAATATCCATTACCTCAGAACAAACCCAGCTCTAGTTCATCAAATAATTGCTGAGCTGCTGAAGCCTTGCCAAATGCAGTGGTAATTAACCTTCATTTTGAAACAGCAACTGGACATTTTCAATGGATTTATCAAGGGAATTAAAATATTACTAAATTGCTTAATTTGAGACAGTGAGGGGTTTTGGAGAGCCTGCAGTACATGAGAAAGCCTGGGGCACATTTCTACTGTCGCGTCGCAGCTTAGTCTTCAATTATATCATTGACTCTTCTTAATCATTTCAATGAGCCTGCAGTCTGTCGATTTCAATACAGATAATCATTCTGAGATTATCCTACAAAATACTGTAATTGATATAATTCACGTACACTGAAAGAATACTTTGTTACATTTAAGAGATCAGTGAAACCTTCTGGTTATGCTTTTTTTTTTTTTTTTATGTATAAAATAAAACATCCCAAATAAAATACATTTCATTTCAAAAGCATACGGTACAGCAACTTTATATGTAAAATACCATCATCTGCACACTAAAACATTCTGAGCATACTGTTTTACTCAATTGTATAGGATCTATAATACAGTATGTGCTGGTAACATGAATTCAAAGAACAATAAAACTGTCATCTCTATTTATACACATTTATTTCTCATGAGTTATTCCAATTTAGCAAAACAAACCCTTGAAAAATAAATAATAATAATTCTACATTACACTGACTTTACATTTTGTGGGAGAGAAAAGTTTTCATTTTTAAAAAGCCAACAAGCAAAACAAGGAAAGGCATGTGAGAAAAAGTCACAGTTAATGGAAGTTCAACATGACTTAAGATAAACTACAAAACCTTGGCAAAAAAAGGCCCTTTTAATGATTATCACAAATCTAATGCAGATACGATAAAGCAAAACAAAAGCATACTGTATATTGCAAGTTTCCTTTGGTAAGAACTCTGTTCTGGTCAATACAACTTGCTCACTGCACCTAGATTATTTGTCAGATGTTCAGATACTCTGTAACTATAATGTTCCACAATCTTTCACCAATCACTCCAACCACAACACGTCAGAAGCCTGAACTATCTTGCAGGACGGCTAAGCCATTTACCTGACAAATAAACAAAACACATCACACAGGTTTAACACAGCACTTACGTTACACACGACTGCTCGGAAACAGAGCATACCTTCTGCTTCCTACTACTCAGCAGCCCTGAACAGACTGACTGTCTCTCTTTTAAACCCTGCACCTGGCTCTAATTTACAATTTGAATCATGTGCGGGTGATAATTAACAACAAAGAAAACAATTAACAAAATAATTCAATTAAACAAATGTGCATTTCCACGTGTTTTTCTTCAGCAGGGAGGAATTTAACCCTCTCTGTGATTATATATATATATATATATGAACTACTGTGTTTTGTTTTTAACTTTGTATGGCGCTCTGGGGTGCCATGGTGTGAAAGGCACTATATAAATACATGTGTATTGCATTATATACTGCACAACAGCTACTCTGTATAGACACATACCATGTTTCAGAACATTACCCTACTACATGCCAATGACAGTCACTCTAGGACTTGTAGAACCGTTGCCATGATATCTGAAGAGGCAAGTGTCAGTGAAACTGCAGTGAACAGAACCGAAATGAGGCTTCCACGTATGGGTGCCGAGTGTAAAGAAAAACACCAATATTTTAACAGCGTTTTTCATGGATTTAATGTAAATCGAGTATTTTTTCTTAGATTTTTTTTTTAAAGTTTTGCTAAATACATAAATGTTTACAAACAAGGAAGTTTTGAAACGTGTACATTTTTTAGCATTGCAGTAGGCGGGGAATCTGAGGCATTGGCTCTCGCAGTGTAAGGAGAGCTCCCAGCACACAATGCCAAATCAAACGCTTCAATGGGCTCATTTAGTTTCAGATTTAGCTAGCAAAATAAATATTTATTTTGTGAAAACCCAGATTTAATTGCTGAACACTAATGTTTTTCAGATGTATCTGTTAGGTAAATGTTGAATTGCCAAGTGTAAAAAAAAAAGATTTAATTCACATGCATTTTTTCACTGATTTATTTGTTAGAAATGTTAGCTAAATCTTGACTCGGCAAGCTTTAAAAAAAATGTAAAAATGATATCTAAAAGAACAATTTTTGAAACTTAAAACTTAGCTAAATCTGGACTTTTTGTGGTTAAACCTCGGAAAAAAATACGCGATTAAGATTAAATCAGGAAAACAAACACCTGTTAAAATACAAAGTTCAGTTCTAACGTTTTAATATGTGTGCCAGTGAGGGGGGGGCAACAATATGTATGCTAAGTAAGGGGAGGCAGCATATAGAAAGCTGGCGCTCCACTGCCCTACTGTATATCAATGAATACATTTTGGTTGATAAAGTGGGCTGAACAATGCTAAATTAACATATTGAATTACATACCACTGCTCTGTAGTTTTCAATATATTTACGGATGATTACAGGATGTTAAATAAAAGAGCTAAATTATGCTCATATATATACTTTTTAAAATTATGTTTCATTCCTAAAAGTGAAGCAAAACATTAGGCCACAGCTGTAGAATGGACTATAATTGCCAGTTATTTTCTATCATTTTCCGCGTATATAAAAAACAACACTGATAATTCCCATGTGCCTTCTTTTTATGTTTAAACAAACAAGTTCTTAAAAATCTAAATACAGTATAAAATATAAGTGATGATATCACTGCAGACCTGAGAGTTGAGGTTTCACAGAACTTGATTAGGACTAATCTTGGTATCTAAAGAAGCATTAAGCAGTCCAATACCAGCAAGGTTCAACTGCAAGAAACAGTGCGGGACACAGTGGAGTGGGCAACTTTATTAAAGGAGCTAGTTTTGCAACGTTTTATGCAAATGGTACTCTGCAGTTGTGATAAACCTCTCTGAATGAATTACACTCTGGAGTTGTGATAAACCTCTCTGAATGAATTGCACTCTGGAGTTGTGATAAACCTCTCTGAATGAATTGCACTCTGGAGTTGTGATAAACCTCTCTGAATGAACTGCACTGGAGTTGTGATAAACCTCTCTGAATGAACTGCACTGGAGTTGTGATAAACCTCTCTGAATGAATTGCACTCTGGAGTTGTGATAAACCTCTCTGAATGAACTGCACTGGAGTTGTGATAAACCTCTCTGAATGAACTGCACTGGAGTTGTGATAAACCTCTCTGAATGAATTGCACTCTGCAGTTGTGATAAACATCTCTGAATGAATGTGTCAGTATTCAATTGGGCACCATGAACACCATTACTTTGTCTACAAGACTGTATGTGTAAAGTATTGTGTTGCATAAGGATACGTAAATATTAAATAAACTGGACCCACACTGCAGATGTTGTATGTAAACACTAAACTAACATCTATATTTGGCTTGCATATTTATGACAACATTAAGGCAAATAGAAAACCTTTAAACTATTAACACCCTTGTGCCTATAGTCTTAAAACAGCAGTCAGAGACGAGAACTCATGCAACAAGAAAGTAAGCTAAGGAGCTCCTGACAATTGCATGACCGGCTCTAAAGTAACAATGGAAGTTTGACACGTGCGCGTATGAAGAGACACTGCAGTACATTGGAAAGGGTTGTGACCAGGGCTCACCTGTGCTTCATGCTGGTATTCTTGCCCTGGCACTTTGTACAGTGCTTTGTTCTGGTCCTCTAGATTGTGTTGGGGATGGTTATGCTGTCCTTCCATAGTACCATGCCACTGTGAGCCTCTTAAACCTGCAGAAAACAGAAAGAAGCTTAAGAATGAGGCCGGTGTCTGTAAATATAGCTCTGTGTACAGCAGACAGAGAAAGGCTCTTCAGTTCATGTATTGCACAGGGCTACAAACCTTTTTACACAGAATCTAAAGTGCCTTTTCCTAAGCATGGTTAACAAAGACAATGGGACAGCTTTCCCACTGTGGGCAAATTACCCATTAATACATTTACTAAGGAGGGAGCAGTTTGACTATTTTGACCTTTCAGGTATTTATCAAATCATGTTAGCGTGTTTCTTCTTGTATTACTACAACCTCTACAGAAGCTGCTGAAAGGAGAAAGGCATATGTTGGCCTCATTTATATGTGTGCATTCAAATCAGTGAGCTTTGTTGATTACCCACTGAAACTGGAGAGGACCCTGGAAAAATGCCAGCAGTTTACAGCTTAGACAAATACAATTATATTGTGTATAAGAGGAACTCAGACCCACTGATAACAAGAGCTACAGGACCTGGAACTGCATAACAAAACATGCAGGCACAACAGGGTACTGTGGATTTATTATAATGTCAGGGAAACACTGGAGGTTCATATAAACTTTAACCTTAACGTCTGCAGATTGGATTATAGACTGCAGATGAAATCTGCTCCAGTTTGATATTGGAACTAAATATGTTTTAGTTAAAAAATAAAAAATAAAAAAAGATAGAAAAAAAAAGCAAAGAAGGTTCTAGTCCAATTTAAGATGCATCAGTAGTTTATTTGATCTAGCATTGACCAAGATTTGAATTCAATAATTTCTTAACTCCGTAGCATTAGGGACATCCAGCGCTTCAGACAAGGTTTTGGTTCTGGGAGTAATTTACCCTCTAATTTTAACACTGAGAGAGTAAAATGTATTTTCAGGGGGTAAAATGCAACATTAGCTTGGTCATGAGTAATCTCGATAAATACTGAACAACCTTTAATGATGGGGTAGGCATTTAAAAAAGAGTCTTCCTTTAACTGCAATGCTACATTGAACTCCTGTACAGCCACCCTGTGTTCTACAAGGTTCTTTATCGGCTCAGCACATTTTTTTCGAGGTATCACACTGACTCTGCAAATTAATTAGGTTACTTATATTTTAACATGAAATTCTTAAACTCAATGAACAGGTTAAAACTTAAATACAAAGCCATACAGATAAATACAATACAGAAATGCATTCATTTTTATAAAAACAGTTTGTTTAATATTATAGGCACTTTTCTCTGATGATGGTTTCAGTTGGATTTGTAGCTGGACTGGGGTGTTTACACTTCAACCTGCGTAAGCTTCTAATTTTTATTATTCTTATTCTGATTGGCTACAAAGACAACGGGGCTAGCTACAGATTGGATAATGTGTGTTGGGTTGTTTTTTTTCTTGTGTACAGTTTCCTAGTAACTGAAGACACTGTATTCTGGGAGATGCAGTTGTTAGTGGAAGATTTAGGGGAAGCAGACAAGCTGTGCAGCAAAATTGCTGTGCATATTTTTAAGCATTAAACTTAAATTCTGTGCGTATTTTGGATTTTTTAATGTGTAAAAACGGCAGGCACACAGCTTATCTAGAGCGCTGGGGACATCATTGCTGGACTTCATTTTTGGTTCTTTGATTTGCTTTCTGTACTATACTTTGGGGGATTCAGATATTCCAGCTGTACAAAATTCTTACCCACATGTGACGTGCCATTTTCTGTTCAATTGTATAACTGCAAATCTGAGAAAATACTCACAGAAACATAATGTGTACATTGATAATGAGCAGGGATCCCAGGAGTGCGTTTGCATGCGGAATAAAGCAGTTTGTATGCTGTCTGAGAATTTTTTGCAAGGCATTTTTTGGTTGTTTATAGCTAAATCAATACACTTCTAGGCAATTTTGCTTTAAATTTAGTAAACATACTTGTTCAATAAAACTGTCTCTGGTGAACGAGACACACTCACATCATACTCATGCTGAAATGTACCTGTAGTTTACAAATTGGGTCAATGGGTTTGGAAATATCCATCCAGGTGACAAAGACTTGATTTAATAGAAATACTATTTGGGGGGTTTATTATTAGTACACAGATGTATTTGTAATGTTTAAAGTAAAATGGTACGTTTGTTTATATTACTGGATTGATGGCACTCTGGTGAGCTTGTAACTTCCTTTGAATTTGAACGTGTGCCAATAAATATTCCCTGTAAAAACCAGGGTTTGACATTAACCATGGCACGGCATGGCGGCCAGGTGGCACGGCGGCCCGGGGCCGGTACAGAGCGCAGTTTGGCGGGTAGTTATGAAGCACCACAGGCCCGACTGGGCCAGTAACATTTAACTAGTATAATATACATATATACAGTGCCGTGAAAAAGTATTTGCCCTGTCTGATTTTTCTGCATTTTTGCATATTTCTGACATTGAATGTTATCAGATTTTCAACCAAAATCTAATATTAGATAAAAGGGACCCTGAGAGAACAAACAACACAAAATTTGGATATGTATTTCATTTATTTAGTAAAGTTATGCAACACCCAATGCCCCTGTATGAAAAAGTAATCGTCCCCTTAGACTCAATAACTGGTTACGCCACCTTTAGCAGCAATAACTGCAACCAAACGCTTCCTATAGATATTGATTAGTCTCTCACAGGCCCACTCCTTCATGCAGAACTGCTTCAACTTACTGACAATTGTGGGTTTTCGAGCATAAACTGCTTGTTTCAGGTCCTGCCACAACATCTCAATGCGGTTTAGGTCTGGACTTTGACTAGGCCATTCCAAAACTTTAAAGTTCTTGTTCTTGAGCTATTCTGATGTAGACTTGCTTGTGTGTTTCGGATCATTGTCTTGCTGCATGACCCAGCTGTGCTTCAGCTTCAGCTCACAGACGGATGGTCTGACATTCTCCTGTAGAATTCTCTGATACAGAGCAGAATTCATGGTTCTTTCAATGATGGCAAGTTGTCCAGGTCCTGATGCAGCAAAGCATTACTAAATCATGCCATTACCACCACCATGCTTGACCGTTGGTATGAGGTTCTTATTGTGGAATGCAGGGTTTGGTTTTCGCCAGACATAATGGGGCCCATGTTGGACAAAAAGTTCCAATTTTGACTCATCTGTCCATAGAATATTGTTCCAGAACTCTTGAGGATAATCCAGGTGCTTTTTGGCAAACTTGAGACGAGCATTCATGTTCTTCTTAGTGAGCAGTGATTTCTGCCTTGCTACTCTGCCATGAATCCCATTTTTGGCCAGTGTCTTTCTGATGGTGGAGTCATGAACATTGACCTTAGCCGAGACAAGAGAGGCCTGCAGATCCCTGGATGTTGTTCTAGGATTCTTTGTGACTTGCTGGACGATTTTATGCCTTGCTCTTGGAGAGATTTTGGCAGGACATCCACTCCTGGGAAGATTCACTACTGTCCCAAACTTTCTCCATTTGGACAATATGGCTCTGACTGTGGTTTGGTGGAGCCCCAGAGCCTTAGAAATAGCTTTGTAACCCTTTCTAGACTGATGGGCATCAACAACTTTTTTTTCTTTAGGAATTTCTTGATCGTGGCATGATGTGCCTCTAGATCTTGTGTGCTGACAACTTCACTCTGATGGCAAGGGCCAAAGTTAGTCAGATTTATATTGGGCAGGGCTGGCCCAAATCAGGCCTGATTGTTACCCAAAGTATTCAAACAGCTGACCCTAACCTTCCCTTTAAATTGGGTTGAGTTAATTAGGGGGGAAATAACTTTTTCACACCTGAAGATTGCCTGTTTGATTACCTTGCACACCAAACAAATGAAAGAAGCACCAAACTTTGGTGTCATTTTTTCTCTCAGACTCCCTACAACCCACAAAAAGATCTGACCAAACTCAATGTGACAAATGTGCAAAAAGGGAGAAAATCAGACAGGGGGCAAATACTTTTTCACGGCACTGTATAGTGCACATGGCTTCTGTTTCATGAATCAAGGAAAATGGGTCAGTGTGTCAAAAAGCTGAAAAAAAATTTACAAACCATTTTTTAAAAACATAACTATGAAATAATCCTAACTTTCCTAGCGCAAGTCATACCAAAGTGCTGTTGGTGGTACTCGCTCCTGCAACATGGCAAATCTTTTACAAACAACCAATAAGGCAAAAGGAAAGTGTTGAAATCAATGAATAATAAAGAAAGAATTATTAAAAAAATAAAAATGAAGATGAACATTTAGAGTGGAGGCTTCATCTGGTTCCATTATGACAGTGAAAAAAAAAGTAATGTTTTGCCTTGTTTGTGTTTGTTTGTTTGTTTGTTTCCCAGACTTGCCGATAAAACAGAAACTTTATTTGTTGCGAGTTCAACATTTCGTTGACATCATATCCAGTCTCACAGTAAGATGTTCTGATCAACAACCAGATGCATCTAAGTCAAGTTACTTAGTTTATTCAATAACCTGTAAATAATTCAAAACATGGATACCTAGTTGTACTTTTAATGGTCAGTGCAGATTTTGACGTTACTCCATCCATTCACAGAAAGTCAACAGAAGATGTTTTACATTGAACTGCAGTCCAGAGTTAAAAAAATAACTCCTTTCCAAATCTTGCCTTTTCCTATAAGTCACTGCGTTGTTCTGCTTAAAATGTAGTATGTCTTTACATTCATCATAACATTAAATAACATTTCTAATTTCAATGTTACCCAAGTCTGGATATCTTCTTTTAGCACTTGCTATATACATTATTTAAATTGACACATTCAAAGTTTGCCGGTGCCATGCTTCTGGAAGCTGCTTCACGACTGCCTAGCATTAGCTGCTGTGTACAGTCATTACAGCACACAGGAACTCATGAACAGATGTGTGCACGTTAAACTGCTGAAGTAACATGTGTTGACAGGCTTCTTTTAGCCACTGTCTTTTGAGACGTGGGCTCTCTTTGGTTACCATACACAGTCAGAAACATACTGAAAATAAAAACCATCATGAAAAAAATACATAAATATATTGGGCCAGATAAAATTGCATCTGGGCCAGTAAAAACACTAGCTCAGAGGCCCAAGGGGCCAGTAGTTAAAAATGTAAACATAGAGGAGCTTTTTGACAACTGTTTATTCATAGTACTGTACATGTAATATTATAATCTGACCGGGGGGGGGGGGGGGGGGGGGGGGGGGGGGGGGGTGTCACTCAATTTTAGCTTTTTATTTTTATTGCTGAATAATGCAGATGAGAAGCATGTTTCACAAAATATTTTTATCATAATAAAAAGGATACCAGAGATGAAGTTAATAATGCTGATAATGCATGAGTAAATAGATTTGCCCTTTTAAGTCGAATTTAATTGACTTGAAAGAGCACTTTAGGAAAACAATGTATGCAGATGTGGAGCAAATCCAGGGTTCTCCCCAGGCTTTTTCAGCTTGCAAAGTGGCTGTTGCCGCCTGGCTGGAAAAACCTGATCCGCCAGTCTTGCAGATGCTACTGTGCCTTTACCAATAAAGATTGATTGCGCTTCTAACAGACTAGATCACTTGCTTGTTGCTGGGTGAAAATACATATGCACACACACACACACACACACACACACACACAAAAAGCGTATTCCTTTTGTTGTGATATCGTAAAAATATGTACAGAAGTGCTTGTGAGAAGTATTAGTGGTTCATGTATACAGGCTGTACACCTTTAAGAAGAAAGAGATGGGATATCAGCTGTTGTCGGCTGACATACAAATGCTTAAATGCAGAGGTGCTGGATTCACTGCGGTTTCATGCAACAGTTATTGTTCAAAAAACAATTGCACTCAAAAAATGTAGAACGGCGAAAAACAAAAATAGACTTGCATGAACAAACCTAAGATAACATAACTTAACATAAAGAAAACAATTTAAATGAAGCAATAAGCTCAATAATTAAGCTAAAAAGGAAGAGAAAAGGTTCCCTTTTTTTGTGAACTCCAATAACTCTGCGTTGTCTTTCCCCAGTCAAATCGTAGCGTGCCTCAATAAGCACGGGAATCTACCAGAATAAAAAACATCACAAAAAAGAAAATGTAGAACATAAAAAAGCACAACCAGATACAGTCATTGAAAGATTATTCAAATTCTTTCTCGTATTGTATATTTAAGGTAAGTTTATTTTTCTGTTAAAAGTGCTCCCGGCTATAACGTTCTGCTGCCCGGCTGTACAGAAGTCCTGGGGAGAACCCTGAAATCATATCTTGGTTTGATAAACAGGAATCACAATAGAAATGAATGTACATGCACTCTTTTTACCCAGCTAAAAGTTTGAGTGTTTTTTTTTTTAAATTATTATTTTGTTAGTTGGAACCTGCAGAAATAGCGATGCTTTTCAACACACCAGACAATGAACTTGGAGACTGATGTGGTTTTCCTCCAGTCAAACTGCATTAGTCTGGATTTGATGTGGAAGATGATAATCCAGTTTTTGTCTGCTGCTTTTTGAAACAGAATGGCCCCTCCCAATGACTCACGTAGCAAGCATGCTGTAAATAACCAAAACTTAACTGAATCAACAGTCAATGCCAATTTTATAGATAGAGGGTAATGATTAATTGTGAATCAATAAAGCATGACACTTGCTTTAAATGAGATACCATACTGTGCCAAAAGTACTACTTAGCCACTTGTCGTTTCAGTGATGTATAAATGGTAAATCGGCACAGAAATTCAGATTTTATTTTTATTTTTTTAATATGCTTTACCATACTTCTCTAGGCTTTATAAAATGCTTACCTATGCTTTACCATGCTTTACTACGCGTTATCGTCGTTACAATTTGCTGTGTATTTACTATGGTAAATTTGTATAAGGGGGGAATACATGCTCCCCCTATCTCATTTAAGTTTTATCTTTGAACAGAAAAGCAGTCGTGATTTTAATATTTGTGAATAGTGCCCACTGAGTTCTGCTGTTTGTGATTCATTGTGCTGGCTTCTTCGCAGTCCCCTGCTGGACTGGGTTTATACCTTGTTCCAAAACAAACAGAACAAATACGGGGCCACATGCACCCCCCCCCCCCCCCCCCATAAACAGCAGCTGTGCATGCCCAGCCCTGACAAGCCCACACTTCCTAGTCATGACACAGCTTGATTGTTGGAAGTTCCATTCTGATTGACTCTGTTCTTAAACATGCACAAACCGGTAATTCTTCTGCTACTCTGAACCCCAGATGGGTTAAAGAAAACATTGAAGAAAGTGGTTGTATAACAAGCCTGTGTTAAAACATTACTATAGCTTTATACATGTTTCAAATGTTATCCACTAAGAAAAATATAAGCTATTCTGTGCTCTCTTCATGAGGAGCGTTTATACAACCTACTTTCCTATGTACTGCGTTCACCATTTCCCTCCATTTATAAGAAGCATGACGTCACATTTTGAAGGGCTCTGCCCCAGCCCCACAGTGGAAATGCTACCAGGCTTCTCTGTTACCGCACAACACCAACATGTTTGTCCTAATATCTGTTCTTGTTTGCATGTCTGTTGCAATAAAAGACCGTCAAGCACGTCTCACAGCTGTGCTTCTTACACAGTGCAGCTCAGTCTTGAGTCCCTCGTGGCTACGTGTTCTATCACGCATTATTTCAACAACATCCACGCACAGCCACCATTTATCCTCATCTGTCAATTCACAAGCATTAAAACCCGGTCCAAAGAAAACAAGACTTCTGGTGACAGCCAGCTTGCACTATTACAAAACACTAAATCAGTTACTGTACTCCGAGGAACTTTCCTCACAAAATAACAAAATACAAATATATTTAAAAAAAAGAAAAAATCCTGCGCTTCACAAAGTTTTTCTTGCTGGCCCATCATGTAACAACAGCTCCAAGCAGTTACACTTTACAAATGAGACGTGCTAATTAAAAACAGTTTAGTTTAACCATATGGTTAAACAGAATACAGTTTATACAAGAAGTGTTTAGAGATCTAGCATTGAATCACTGTTTCGTATTCAGTGCTGCCAAGTGATTTTTTCAATATATCTTGCATTCTTTCAAATCCAACAACAGAATGACGAGGCAAAACACACTGTTCCAATGTATGCTGCGAAGCCAATACAGAGCTTAATCGAAAGTAAGCAATGTTCACAAATCACAAATTAATTCACTCAAGGACAGCTGTAGACAGCGACCATGTGCATGCATCTGAAACCAATTTGCCACTTTGATATATATAATCCTGACATCATTTAAATGTTTTGTTCTCAAGATGTCTTGTGGTGCAGGTAACGTTACAGGAATTGCCTACAGCACTCCCACATAAATCAAACTCTGCTACATAGACTGTACTCCACAATGACAAAACTGTACAAGCCTAGAAATGTCCATGTTATTCAGACCAAATTAGCCTGCCATCTCTAGATTAAATACATTTGTTTTGTCTGAGTTTTTTCTATCATACGATTTACTCTCCAACTGGATACTTCTGTTTCTAACTGGATTCCTTGGTTCAAAGTGGAAAAAGTAATTGTTACCAATAAACTGTCATGAAGACTAGGCAATGAGTCACTAACAATCAAAGTGCTGAATAGCAGATAACTTGCAATGGGTAGGTCAGTTTGGTTTGATCTGCAATAGTGCTTTTATGAAGCAGTCACTGTGGGTAACATTACTCCCACTGCAACCTGGTGACAGGTTAGATTAGGACCCAACTATGCTTTAGGTTAAAACAATCCTAACACAATGAAATGAATAGTTTTATGCAGTGATATTTACAAGTTGGAAGAGAGTTAAGCATGCATTTTTCAGTTTAATGTGGCTGTTGTTAACACCTCTTTTAAAAGACCCCATCTGGAATTTAAAAGGCGATTGTTTCACATCAGCAAGAGGAAAAAAAGAGAACAGTATCCGGCTACACTTCACTTGGTGTGCTCATGTGACAGACATGTTTACATACAACTCTTGAATCTTTAAGACTGGTATATCAGAAAAGGAAGCCATGACACCAAGCTAGAAGCAACTCACACTTAGAAATTCACTTCATGTCTAAGGTTTGTCTTTTTCAATATTATCTAGCTGGTTTATTGAAGCATAATAATGTACAGAGTGTGTGCAGTTGAAAGGCATGGTACAGAATAGCTGTATATCAGGTATGTTATAGTAGGCGAGCTCTGAAAACAACATTCCGAAGCCAGCTCATGTCTCAGTTCAGTAAAAAACAAAGCAGTCTAACTGTCCTCCAGCCTGGCCTGGTCGCACTGTTTTCTCACAGCACAATCGAGCAGTCCTGCAGTTCCCCTTGCAAGGCTTGCGATGCTTTTCAACATCTGGCCTACTGTCTTTATTTCCCTTTTATCTTTATTCCTTAAATGGACCTTTCTTTAATTGAGCTGGGTGCCAGAGGCCACAGAATGTTAGTCTTTACTGCGATCGTTCAGCCAAAATGTCAAAGAATGATGAATCAAGGCTGAGAATGGATTTTGCAACCTGCAAATTCAATAAGGAAAGCGCTGCACTGGGATCTCACAGACAAGAACCGACTAAGCAGACAGTATCTCAAATCCAATAAATGTATTAATGGGAACTCAACATGGTTCTTGGATTCAGGAAGTGACTAATTCTACAATGAGGTAGATAACAACAACGTACCAGAGATTAAGTATATGATTAGCTTTTACAACTAAGTCTTAGTGCAATTGTATAGTAATTACTAACTTGTGGTTAGCCCCCTCCTTACCTTGCCAACTCGTTTTATTTCACAAGGTATCATTTTTCAGCAGGTATAGATAATGTGTGGACTGCAAAGAAAACCTAGCTCCACAAACTAACACTGTGCTCAGCAGGTGTTCAGATAGTAAATATCCGTACACCAGAAACCACATGAACCCTACCTGGCTGAGTATGCGTGGGTTAATGATCTTTGCCCTTCCTGGCTATTTGTGTCACAGGAGAAATAGATTGAACTATTGCCCTAACATCGTTACACCACCGGTCAATAGTCTCAATCTGCTATGTGATTGGTTCACATCATTGTCAGTCCCGCCCCTTTTAAAAAATAACACCTTTCTCTCCTGCACTCTTCACAACAGAAAATGGCTGAACACCGATTCAGCACGCAGACTCTGCAATGAATGAATGAATGAATGATGAATTGCAATTGCAGATGATTTATGAACTGTGAGGACGCTCAGGGCCCGATGACTGTGGAGGGTGAAAGATAAATTTGGCCAGAGGCCTAGTCCGTGGGTGCCTGACGGCTACCTGCGCGAGGCCGGCTGGAAGAACATGAACAGTTACATGCACCCCAGTGCCGCAGATAGGAAGTGGCTATGAGCCACCTCCCCCAAAAAAGTCGAGGCCACCAAACCATGAATGCATAATAATTTACGCGCTCCACAGTGGCACCCTGCCACCTATCCCCCAAATATTGAATTTAATAAAAATCAGCAGCTGAGACACAGCCCGTCCCTCAGAGCATGACTGCGCTGGGTGAGAGAGCCCAGCCTTTCCAACCCGGCCACGCACCCCGCAGAACGAAATACAAACCGCTCAGCGCTCAGGTAAGGAAAACCCCCCTACTCACATTTTTTTTTTATGGGAGGGGGGAGGGCGTGATTTTGCAGCCGAAACAAAAAGAAGCAACATGAAAGAATAACACACAGAGCTTTTTTATGCTCTTGCTGATGACATATTGGTTAGGAATGGATTCTCCTTGCAGAAAAGCAACCAAGTTTACAATTCTGTGAGATGACAGAAAATTAACTACAAAACATTCTATAAAATGGTGATTAAAACATCACTGTCACTGTTTCCATACTATCTGAAATTCAAAGAAATTCAACTCAACGATGTAAACAAGTACGATGGATATATTTATAGAAACTGGTTTATGCAGCAGTCGGCAAACCAGACAGAGACAGAAAAAAACTCGAACTATACGGGATGAACATTGTTTGTTATGTTATTTATGTATTTACTTATGCTGTATCAGCTATATTTAAACAAAATATATAAGTCAATATTTATTTACGTATGCTGCATCAGCCTCACTTATTTTTTGACCGATTCATATGTTAAGTATGTACTGTTTTATATATATATATAACAAATTACCCATCCCACACGATTTCCCACTCCATCACCAGTTTTCTGACACAAAGCTCATCTCTTCAGTGTTACAATTTATTTGAATATCCATCACAGTTTGCGTTTCTCGCATGCCAAATCAGTCTGTTTTTATTGTGCAGTTACACAGCGCTTCCTCCAGTTTCACCAGACGAAAATGCAGCCAAATCAAAGCGGACAAGACAAGCTACGGTAATGTAACAGTTAATCATTAAAGGCTGTATGGTCTCACCCGATTTGGCTCCAAGAAAGGTGCTTGTCCCTCCAGGGGGTTCAAACTCATGTGACTCACTGTGTGACCCTGAACAAGCCACTGAACCTCCTTGTGCTGCATCTTTGGGGTGAGACGTTGTTGTAAGTGACTCTGCAGCTGATGCATCGTTCACACTCCCTAGTCTCGTATCTGGTAAAGCACTTAATGATGGTGGTCCACTATGATATATATATAAGACGTGCATAAAAGAAAACTAAAATAAAAAACAATCATAATAATATGAATACAAATAGCCTATAAGCTAGGCCTTCTTATGTCATTCTGTTCAGGCTTTGCACATGTTAACCCTTTCCTCTTCCTGCAGAGTGAGTACAATAAACACTGTGCTGAATATCAGGGAAAGTTAGCAGAGGTTTCAGCCAGGTCTACCTGGCACTGACAATCTGCATTGGTATGAAAGGAATTAAGATATTAATGCAGCTTGAATATAAATGAATGAGACCTTCATATCTGCTGGGGCACCAAACCCTCTGAAGGGAATATATTGAACAAGCACAGGTAGCAAAGCTTTTCATTTCCAGTATCAACCAAAGAAGGACTTTGTAAAGCGATATCTGTGACCTGATTTTGAAGAGTATATCTCTGTGTCAATCATCATCTAGAACGCCCAGCACTTTATTTAATATTATGACTAGACTGCAGAGTTAGAGGAACCTCAGGACGCTCCTCTGCTAACCAGGAAGCTCCGATAGCTGGCCCTCTCACAGCAGCTTTTGCTTAAGTTAAAACAACTACCAGATCTTCACAGTGGGGTCTGAAATGTGTTTACCATTCAGCACCATCTAAAGAGGTTAGAATCATGCAGGGTTAGAAATTCACCCGCTCGCCCGATGCAAATTAAATCTGATGAGGACTAGTTTATTTCTGTGTCTCAGTAGTCCTCTGGCCGAGTACTTAAAACAAATTAACACACACAGTATACTCTCACGTTAATTTCAAGTCAATTTTCTAAAGGGGTGTAGCAGTGGTGAATAAGCATTCACAAATAATGCTTAGAAAACAGTCACTCGGAACTGAAACCTCCCTTCATCTCCCTACAATGCCAACCCCACTTAATGGTGTTTTACGTTTGTGTGGAATGTGAAGTTTATTGTTTGAATTTACTGAAACACGTTGCATCTTCTGAAGTAAGTGTAAAGTAATTTTACAAAAATGTGGAGGTTTATAGTGGGTTACGACCCTGACTGAAGATGTCGGTTGTACTAACGAGGTCAAACAATTGGCCACGTTTTACTAAACATTTTAAAACGAATAAACAATTACCATAATGAACATTGTCGTAGATGTGGCTTAAAACATAATAACACAATATATTCATAATAAAGTTGAGTTCTTATCTATAAACAGTAACACGTTTAAAGCTTGGGACTCACTGACTGTAGCCTGGTGCTGTTTACATCATCGTCAGCATATTCTGAGTGACTGGAAGCTGAAATTACTTTTTTAAAAACACACTTTTCTTAAACCAATACAGTACTTCTGAGCGCTAATCAGTTTGTTTGTAAATCAGGTTTTAATCATTGATAATAGGCGCAGAGGCAGTGAGTCTGTGAGTGCTGCGGGCTCAAGCACCAATGAGGGAAAATAAGGTCCTGCACAGTGCAAATAAATCACCTGTTCTGTCAAATTACAGTGTGGATGCATCACAATCTGAACTGCTATTGCAGCGTTTAAAAATATAAAATCCATTTATACAAAGACTCCCAGCTTTCTAGAAAAGATCTGTGTTTCCCTTGTTTTTCTTGTGTATTTGTTTTGCTCTCATTAATATCTATAGTAGATACAGCGTCCGTCAGTTCTGGCAGATTCTACTGTACTTGCTGAAGCGGTTTTCTCCCACTGCTGATTTTAAAAAAAATTAGCCACCTAGAGGGCTACAGTGAAACATGCTTCTTTAAAGCAGGACTTTAGTGAAGACCACATGTGTACGTGACTACAATAATTATTGCAGATAGTAATTCATAGCCAGCCAGAATTTTTGTAAACAACAACACATGCAATGTACAGTAAAATACACATTTTATCAGTGTCAATTTTAGGTGGAGATTTATGGTCGGCAAAGCTGACAGCTGAGAGAATGTCAGTGTCAGTTGCTCAGCACATAGTACAGTAGTCGCTCGGGAACGAGGTGCAAACAGGTGATTGATCGATCTGTATGAGCGTTTACGAAGATGCTTTGTTAAAAAAAAAATGTAAATCTAAATTTATAAGTGTGTTTATTTTTTTTTGCAAAATAAAATCTAAGCCTGTTTTTCGGGACCCCAACTGTTGTTGCTGATTCCAGCTTAGGCACTTCATATAAGGACTGGCAAGTTTACATTAGGACTAGGAAGTTTCAAAAGGTCCTAGTCTTTAGGACTAGTAGCACAATATTGTTAGTTTCTAACCCTGCACATGGCATTTTGAGAATGGCTATTCAAACCAGTGTTACTGACTATGTCTATTCTTGGTCAATGCTAGATGGCAATGCCCTCTAACAAGCTCAAACAGGATTAATTTGGAACCTGTTTAATATCCCATTCTGTTTGTCATCTGTCAATGGCTCTATAATTTAGATAGTTATTGTGGTATCACAATAGTATAACCCAACCACAACAGCAAATCCATTGCAAAACCAAGAGCACACAGTATCTGTTGAAAATCTGCTGCAGTGTGATTGCTGTGGTTTGATAAGAGGGCTGCAACGGTTTCCCTTAATAATAATAGTCATGGCAGGTCCAAAGGATATTTTTCAGCTTTCTTCTAAGGGTCTTATATAATAATATCATCTGTAGTACTACATAAAACAGAAGAAAGATTTCTTGCGACGTAGACTATTTCGTAGACGTCTTGGTCACGTCAAAGCACATCCTCAAACATGAGGCACATTTTGAAGGGTGGAAACTTGTATTGCTACTGCAGGTATTAATTGCAACCATCAACAATGTAAAGCCATCCTAATTCTTAGAAAACCGAGCCTTCGAATGGCACAGGAAACATCACCTAAGCATTACTGTATATTAATTGTAGCCAACAATAATGTAAAACCATCCTAATTCTTAGAAAAAGCCTTCTACTCAAACAGGAAATGTCACTTAATCCTGTTTAAAAACAGTTTACAGGATGACTCAGTTTTGCTTGCAGATAAGATGATAAGATCTCATTCTGCCTGAAAATAAACTCGGTTGAAAGAAATGATTAGAAAATCTACAGATTTCTGCTTTGTTGCAGCAGACTTTTCACACTTTAAACTATAAACTATTTTATAGCAAATAATCTGATCTGTTCATTTGGGAATGCTCCTTAGTAGAGTGTTACAGGCTTTTGATTACCCTCTAAAACTGTGAATGATAAAGTCCACTTCCTTCCTACTGACTGTATCGGGGCAACTTGCCTTACGGGGGTGACTCAGCAAACCACTGAATCCACGTTGACATTTTACAGTCCAAACACAGTTGCTGTTTATACTGTCACCTACTCCTTTCTAAAAATGTGTCTTTGTACTCCCCATAAAATACAGTACTGACACAAATTATGGAAACAGCTGAGACAATTTACAAGAAGACTAGGACTGGGGGTTATATTGCCCATTGTCTCACTCAAGACCCTTTACTTAGTAAATACCCTGTATCTCTGAATAGGTACTCATTTTAATTAATCTCACAAGTGTAACGGTACACCGCAATGTTGTGCTTTTTCTTGGTAAGTAGTAAAACTTGGGGACGGGGAGTTTGTTTCTGGATAGCTTCACTCAGACTTCTAGCTTACCACATTTACTTAGTAAGCAAGTACTTTGCTAGGACTACTTTCTTTCCTAGAAAAAAGGAGACAGTTATCTATTCAGATACCAAGATATTTAGTAATTAAAGGGTCTGAGCGAGGGATAAAATCCCCACCTTCAGTCATTTTGAAAATCATCTGTTTCCATAATTTGTTGGTACTAGTTTGAGTTTAGAAGCCTACCCATTCAAATAGAATTATGAAGATTCAGTTTTTTCACTGAGACATATTACAGTCGGCTTGTATTTGTCTTCCACTTCTTATCTAGTGCAAGTATAATAACCCTTCCACTGTATATTCACTGCTTATCAGAGAAATATATATTCCCGCTCAAACATTTTATACCAAGGCAGGTGGTAATAAACCTCAGCGTGGGTTTCATGTGATACAGCCTTCGTGTTAATAATAATAATCTTTATTGTTTTATATAGCGCCTTTCACAGTGGACCATCATCACAAAGCGCTTTACAAGATATGAAACCAGGGTGTGTGAACTATGCATCAGCTGCAGAGTCACTTACAACAATGTCTCACCCGAAAGACGGAGCACAAGGAGGTGAAGTGACTTGCTCAGGGTCACACAACCAAGTGCATTGCAGAGGGTACCACAAATGCTAATTAGAACCTTGAAGGGGAGTAGTGCTGACTCATTTGCATTTTTTTTGGTACACAATCGAAAGTGGTTACTGCACCACTTACAAGTCACCTCAAGTGGAGGACGTTACTTCAATCGAATCAGGCAGGATTACATTATGTTTTTGTTCTTAGAGTTAGAGCAGTGCTCCTATTCATCAAAATGTTGACGCTTTCTTTTACATTTTATTGGCCTAGTTAAAAAGGGAGTTCAGTTTTCAATTGCCTCTGTGTTGCTGCACGGACCAGAAAATACTACAATACTACTACATAGACTGAACTACAGCTTTGCATATATTATCTCAGTACTGGCTCAATACTGAATAGTACTCACTATTTTGAATACTAAATGTGGAGATGTGGCAGAGCAGACCTCTGCCCTATATAGACTGGCAGGGATGGGGTTAAATTCCCCTACCTGCCTGGGTTTATTGTGTTCAGGTGGCTGGGGTTGATTGGAGTAATTAACGATCAATCAGCACCCTGCCACCTGACATAAAAGGAGGGCTCAGCTTCCCATTAGAGAGAGGAGGGAGCTGAGGAAGCAAGTGGATGGTTGTGCTTGCTATTTGTATTTATTTATTTATTTTTTTGTTTGCTGTTTTTGGTTTTGTGTTTTTGTGAATCTTCCATGGCTTTATTCAGGATTCTCTCACTCACTTGCTGGAACATATTAAGGAGAGGTGTTGTTCAAGAGCTGTATATACACACAGTGTGAGGCCTGGAACTTCCTGACCTTCGCACTGCATTGTTTCATTTACAGTCGTGGAAGTGTCTGGCTGCACTTTCCAATTCCTTTTTCACTAACACCTGTTCTTGCAACATATCCATTTAACTGTTGGCTTCTTCCCTATCTCGCTGTCCATAATCACCTCACTTATGATGAGTTTAAAAAAGGCTAAAATGTTCCCAGACACAGGCATATATATATATATATATATATATATATATATATATATATATATATATATAATATATATATATATTATATATATATATGATATATAAAGTGCCTATAGAAAGTCTATACCACCTTGAACTTTTTCCACATTTTGTTGTGTCAGTGCCTCCGAGTTTCATGCATTCAAACGAGGATTTTTTTTCCACTTATCTACACACCATTCTCCACACTGTTAAGGGGAAAAAAAGTTTTTATTGAGAAAAAACACTGAATTCTGTGCCTTTCAATAACTTTGTCCCAGAGTTCTTTTGAAAATGCCTTGGTGCTCATGGTTGAGTCTTTGCTATGAAATGCACTACCCAGCAGAGGGAACCTACAAGAACTGCTGAATTTATCCTGAAATCATGTGAATCATTACTATTTAACACAGATTCAGGCCACTTAACTTGGTGTGTGATTGTGAAGGCGATTGGTTACATCTGAGCTAATTTAGGATTGCTATTACAAGGGGGTGGACACTTATCCAACCAAGCTATTTCAGTTTTTATTTTTAATTAATTTTCTACAAATTTATAGTATATTCTTTTTCACTTGGAAGTTGTGGGGTAGGATGTGTAGATAAATGAATATATATATATATATATATATATATATATAAATAAATAAATTTTAATTCCAGGCAACAAAAGGTGAAAATTTTGAAAGGGGGTGTAGACGTTCTATTATTTTACAGGTACTGTAAAAAAAAAATAATAATACATTGTGAAAAATACAAAATTCAAAGAAAAACAATGCTTATGTCTATCTTACTGACAAAGTAACTCAGCTCTTAATTTTTTGTATCCATAATAAGTACAATAGGGTTTCAAACAAAAACGGAAAAACCTATATAAATAAATATATAATAAAAATTTAAAGTGCAACATATTAACCAAGTTTATCTTAATTCTAATAAATTAAATAAAAATTAAAATAAAAACAGTAAATACATTACATTAAAAGCCCTTTTGGTACTTGATGCGTTGTAGTTGGGATGAGGTGTGTGGGGCTGGGGGGAGCTGGGGGGGCAGTTGCAACGACTCTGCTACCCCAGTCCATTTTGTTACGGCATGCCACTGGCTTCTATGGGTGAGTGCAGAGCATTCTGAAAACCTCACGGACAATTAACATAAAGCACATCTTAAGCACACAACAACTGCTAGTTACGTTTCCCTTTCATCAAACATTCTGCAAACCTACAGGTAACTTGCACAACCAAACTAGGAATACAAATAAACTCAAATAGTATTGTAGCAATAAAACTGCTTTAGATTTACAAAAACATGGCTTATTTATTTTTCTTATTATTGTTGTTATTATTAGAGATAGCATCACAGGTTGGTTATAGATTGCAATTTGAAACAACAACGCTTAATTGAAATGTCACCTTTTCTTCCTATACTGTCTCCTGTTCCACAGCGAGAAAAAACAAATATTGACACTTTATGACAAACAGCAAAGCAATTATGTACAGAAAAATACATCTAGAGCCAGTCACTGCACGAAAAAATGTTTTTAATAATGAACGTGAATGCAATTCAGTCAGTGTGCAATTGCTATGTAATACAGAAATACATTAGCGATGAGTGACACAGGCTTGTCAGCTGCTCAATATTATAGTTTATGGGTTTTCTAACTGTTTTCTACCAGTGAACAAAGTGGAGGCATTTACAGTGGCTCTCAAAAGTATTCACTCCCCTTGGACTTTTTAACATTTTATTTACAACATAGAATCAAAATGGATTTAATTAGAAGTTTTTGCCACTGATTAACACAAAAAAAGTCTGTAATGTCAAAGTGAAAAATATCTACAAATTGTTCTAAATTAATTACAAACATAAAACAGAAAATAACTGATTGCACAAGTATTCACTCCCTTTGCTATGACACACCTAAATAAGCTCTGGTGCAACCAATTGTCTTTAGAAGTCACACAATTAGTTGAATGGAGTCCACCAATGTGCAATTAAGGTGTTTCACATGATTTCAGGTTAAATACACCTGTCTCTTGGTTAGTACATTTCCTAACAAAAACTACATCATGAAGACAAAGGAACGTTCAAAGCAAATCCAGAATAAGGTTCTTCAAAAGCATCAATCAAGGGTAGGATATAAGAAAATTTCCAAGGCATTGAACATCCCCGGGAGCACAGTAAAGTCCATTATTAAGAAATGGAGAGAATATGGCACAACTGTGAATCTGTCTTGAACAGGCCTTCCACAAAAACGGAGTATTTGGGCGAGAAGGGCACTAGTCATGGAGGCCACCAAGAGGCATATGGTATCCCTAACGTGAAGCATGGTGGTGGAGCATCATGCTATGGGGATGCGTCTCTGCGTCAGGGCCTGGAAAGCTCATGAAGATTGATGGCAAAATGGATGCAGCAAAGTACAGAGAAAAACTTCACACTTCAAACTTGCTGAAGTCTGCAAGAGACTTGGAACATGGAAAAGATTCATCTTCCAGCAGGACAATGACCCCAAACATACAGCCAAAGCCACACTGGAGTGGCTTAAAAAAAAAAATCAATGTCCTGGAGTGGCCCAGTCAAAGCCCAGACCTGTTCACCAATACATAGTAAACTAAGCTTTTAGCGTTAGTTATTTAGCATGCAGTTTATTTTGTCAAAATAAGACAAGGACGGTTTATTTGGCACCATGACCAGGTGCTGCGATGTTTGGCCTTAGCACTGGAAGACAAGCATAGCCTGACTAATAAGTTGTCACCAGTTCCATCAAAGCATTACACACAAAAGACAATATTCCTCCATCCAGGAGAGCAACCACCAAGAAAAGGTGTTTAAACCAAGCCTCGCCCAGGACAACTGGAAGCCGTTGGAGACTGGAAAATGCTGGCAGATGTTGGTCAGCGGCTTATTTTTTCACCTGAGATTACCACCACTAACCTTCGACCAGACATTGTTTTGTGGTCTGGATCAGCACGTCTTGTTCATCTGGTAGAATTAACAGAGCCATGGGAGGATGCTGTGGATGAGGCTTATGAGAGGAAGAAACCTTTGTATGCTCAACTCGCTGCTGAAGTGGAACAGCGAGGATGGAGAGTCTGGGTTTTACCCAGTGAAGGTGGGTGGTCGAGGATTTGTAGCACACTCTACAACCCGGTTTCTCAGAGACGTCGGGTTCAGTGGCCAAGAGTTGCGTCGCACAGTGAAGAACTTATCTGAAGCAGCAGAAAGGAGCAGCAACTGGCTGTGGTTGAGACAAAAAGATTCTGGCTAGGGATTTCAAGCACAATAGAAAGAAAGCAACGCTGATGTACGGATAAGTAAGCTGGGCTGAGTGGGGGACGGAGGGAGGTGATGATGGGACGCCAGAATCACTGTTGAGCCCTCTTGAGGTGTTGTGGGCTAGTCGACGAAACACAGAGGACGTAAGGTGCCCACTTGAAGACCCCAGAGATGTACCCTACTTAGCTCAATCCAAACTGTTGTGATGCTGATGCGCTGGGGAGGCAAAATAAGCCGATCCCTGGAGACAGCATTACACTTCAGCCATCAACACCAGGCAGAAGGATATCAACATCATCAGATGGAAAGAAACACAAATGGATGGCGATGCAGATGGATCACATTACGTTTACTGTAAAGCTACATCTTAGTTGGTGCTTATCTTGACAACAGCAGAGTTCAAATCAGCATGAAGTTTTAACATCTACTCTCAAACTAAAACTTTAAAATGAGCAGATATCTTACTGTGAGTAGAACTTGCAGCATAAAATAACACCCCATAGCAGGACAAAAAAACATTTTCTATTTGTATATGTATTTAAGGTATCAGGGTTAACCAGAGGAATGTCCATCATTTTATGGGTCCATTTTTGGAACGATCAGCACCCCCACAACTGTCTGCGTTTCGACATATTAGAACACCCACATGCAAAGACATGCTTTTCACTGTTGTTATTCACTGTAATGATAATTTTTTGACTTGTTTCTTTCTGCATTCAGTTTCCATACAAATAAAACATATGTGTGAATTGGTGCCATTTAAATGGTGTGATTGAAAAGGGAAATGTGCTTTTCTCTAGGGAAGTTTGAAAACAGCATAGGAGCTACTGTATTATCTCACTACAGCATTACCAATACAAGAGATCTGGAGCAGAGGTGATGGGCTGGTCAGTATGTATAAGTGTGTACCACTGTGGTACATTTCTACCAACCGCTCCTATTGGAGCTGCCTTTGTCTGCCATTGCCTTCATTGTGATCACATCTCAGTTCGTCCAAAGAATGACACGCTCTGTAGGATTCTTCGTGATGTTGGTGTGTTTAAAATAAAGCTATTTCACTGTTCTCTACCTGTTTTTTCTATCAGAACCCGCCCCAATCACTTTATGGACAACACCAAGTAGGTTGCGTACAGACGATTCCACTATTCACTATTCATGAAAAAGACTCCTACTCAAAACCTTTGTCAATTAATGTAATAGGATTTTTTACTGACCTACATAAAAATGATATATGTAAAAATGTAAGTGTGACATGTGTCGAGTATGGCTGCCCCAAATGTACCGGTACTAGGATATGTGCCCACTGCTGCTGGTAATAATTACATGTGCTGTACAATACAACTGAAGCTAGGATATGTGCCCGCTGCTGTTGCTAATAATTACATGTGCTTTATAATACAACTGAAGGGGTCAAGTGAAAGCTAGAACAATTAAACACTTGTCAAAAACCCATAGTGGAACTACAAAGGAAACACTAAACAGTAATGTACACATTGAGTTTGCATTGCATCATGTGATTAAGATTAAGAGAAGGTGTCTCAGAGGAAGCCTTGCTTCACTATGACAATGGTTACATTTACACTGACTATTAGCACCCAGAATAAAGCGTTCTTTCTCTAGAATAGTGATGTCATTATACCATCATCACACTATACTTTTCTAGATTTTGGAAATTTGCGTTCCAAGCGTGGAACGTCTGCAGGGGATATGCCAGTGCCAATTTGGTACGATTAACATCGTTCTATGGGTCAAAATGTATCAAATTCAAGGAATAAATTGAAGAATCATCATCTTACTGAGACAGAAATACACATCCTTATCTCCTGTAATCCTGTTGCAAGTTCAGTGTTAACAAATGCCAACCAGCGAAAGGGCACAGAGCTACATCAGTCCTTTCCCACGATTTTCAAAAGTAGATTGTTAGGAATTTCACAACAGACTTTTCCGAATGATCTCAAAACAGGTTCATTTGTTTATATTTTTATACATGTAAATTATAAATGCAACATACAAGCTGGTATACATCCACCAGACAGGCTATGAAAATGACTGATTTGCAGTATGTTGGTGTGACACACAGATGTACAAACCACACAACTGGTGGCTTTCTCGATATGTGCAAAAACACCCATTTTATTGAAGACAGGGGGCTTTAAAAAGAGACCCGTTGTGATCTACATTATTTGGATTACTGTGAGGCAATGATTTACTAAAACAAACACATTGGCACAGGATAACCAAGATTGCTTGAAAGGAAAATGTATGTATGTGTTAAAAGGCAGGCCTCCCACACAACCTGACCTTTGCTGTAAAAATCTTCTCAGGTCACCAGCATTAAACAGGGATGCTCTTGTGTGTGTTCTTCTGAATAGAACACAGAAAAGACATGCCTTCCTGTCCTGACTTGGCCTCAATACAATGGGGAATAGACCTTGAGGAACACTCGGGAATGCCGTCACCGACACAAACACATCTCCAGATGCAGAAAGGACTGGCAAACCCAGACATTTTTCAACACACAATACGATCTTGTTTTGTAACTGATAAAAAAAAAAAAAAAAGCAAGAAAAAGTAAAACCAAGATTATGCAGATTTCAGCCAGGATGTCTTCAGGATTTGAAGATTGAACATGTTGAATCTTTTTCGGACGCAGTTTCATTCAGATGTGATCAGTATGTCTGTGTACGGCGGTTGTCGACAAAGACTGACTGAGACCGATTGGTCATAAGTGTCAACCAATGGTGAAGCAGGTTTAAGTGCCGTAGCTTGTCATGTGACTTGTCATACAAGATGGCGGAATATTGACAGCTTTAGTTCCACAGGTAAAAATACATTAGTCTTGAATTGCTCTGAATGTCCCAAATTCAAAAATAAGAGATATGTGAACATTTGAATAGTTTTTTTTAGGCATTTACTAATCACAGGTAAATTATCAAGTTACCCTTTTATTATTAATTTACTGGCAGCCTATATTATCTTGTTGTGCTAAAACAGAAGTAACCAGTGCGTCGATCTCCAACAGGTCACGAATCACAATCACAAGGATTTTATTTACCACAGGCTAAAGTGTAGTAGACAAACTATACAAAAAGTCAAACACTGCCTGAAACATTTGCACGATGTAAATGGTCAATAGCTGAATTAACAGGCTAAACACTTGTTTTTGGTTGCCTCATGACACTGTCTGTGCCATCTAATCAGCATACGATGCCATGCAGAATATGAGGGTTGCTATGTTGGGCTACGTTAATAAAACAATGTGTACAGGGCAGTATTAATTACATGTGCATGCATAGTAATCACCAGGATCTAGTTGTGGGCAGTCTAATTCAGTCTTAGCAGTGTGTGACACCCAGTCGAGAAAAACTCAGTTGTGAAATCAAACCAAAACTGAGCACAACTGTGCAAACTTAGATGAGTCAGGACGGCTTGAGTCGGGCTGTGGGAAATAGCAGTAAATGTAGATTGAGTGTGCACCAATGCACTTACAGTTTCATACAGTATGTGTAACTGAATGGAAATTACAAGTAAATACATAGTCAACTAGGTTGGAAAGGCGCTTTATCAATAAAATGTATTATTATTATTATTATAGTAATTAAGTCAATATTTTTATAAACTAGTCCTAACAAAGAACCTGTCAGCTAATATATGATAACAACGGTCTCCCTCTCCAATATAAAAAATGGATTTTATCCAATTAGAAGACATTCATCTAAAAAGCAGTTTTTGCTGCTTCCTCTCAAAATCTGATTCCAACATCTCTCGGGGCTAAAAAGGTTTTATCCTTGTTTTACATGCAGCCATTGGCGGTCTAATGTGATCATTGTGATGACCTTTTAATCTCCCAAATGTTGGTTTTGTTATACTGTGTTAATGTATTAATGTGCAACTTGACAGCTCTGCAGATGATATTTTCAAAATATTATATATATATATATATATATATATATATATATATATATATATATATATATATATATATATATATATATATATATATATATATAACCCTAAGGGTCTTGCTCTCTACACACCTTTAATCAATATATAGCCTCTTAATGTTGCCAGTTTGCAGAGGGTGGGGTGTTTACATTTTATCGAGCCCCTATCTACTATAATCAATGAAAGCACTGAGGGTATATTACTGTTGAATCTGACACATAGCTTACTTTTTCAGAACCAAGTGATTAAAATACAAAATAAACAGCAACAGTTTAAGGCTAGATACTGCACTGTTGTATTATATTGGGGCATGTATGGTATTTGCCAACAGGTTTCAGTGGTGAAAGACAAAAATACTGAACGCTGTTAATTGTTCATATAGCTCAACAGGAAACATAGTTCCGGATCAGAGGGCTAGAGCTGGGCTGTTTCTAGTTTCCAGTACATTGCAGTTACATGCTGTAGAGCTGTGTCGGTCTGTATTGGGAAATCAATGTTTCCTGCAATGCCTTTGTGAACAATACTCCCAGATGAGCAGAGGTAGAAACACACCCCAGACACTATGCTGAGGTTCCTAAAAAAGTGGACAAACCCTTAGCACTTGGTGCACATCCATAACTCCCTATGCAGTAGAGGTCTCCACGTCCAAAATAACAAACCCGACCCAACCCGGAACCATCATCGTTTTTGGCCGACCCGACCCGAAATGAAGTAAAACACGTAATAATAGAGCCAGATCTGACTTAGACTGGAAGAATAATGGTTCACATCCTTCTCAGGCTTTCCCCATAAAGTCTGTATGTGTATAGCATTTAGCTGTATGGAAAGGGCAGTGAAGAAAAACTGTATATTAAACACATTGACTTACACTGTACACCTACAACTAAGCAAATACTGTACCAAGGTATGTACTACACAGGTATTTGAACTGAACATTTTTCACAACGCTTACATGTTTAGGAAAAATTATAAGCTGACTGAACATTAACATTCCCCAGGTTTTATTATTGTGCATGGGAGAAAATACTCACAGCATGTCACTCGCACAATCAACTAAAAACCTATAAATAGAAGCAGCCTACCATTTGTATTTCCTCCACTATCTTCGTCTATCCGCTACTCTGTGTCTAAGTGATATTCACAAACACATTGGTAGGTGAGGGGTGTGCATTACTGTACCTCCTTCAGTGTCCTGGCAATACAGCCACTCGGCAAGCAGGTTTCAGTTCAATTCCTCAGTCTCATTTACTCAAGTTGTGGGCTGTCCTGATCTACTAAATTGAGCTGTGTTTGCCAATAGTGGAACAACTAGCCTCCACCTATTTCCATAAGCAGCTAGTTCAGCCTGTTTAACCTGTAAAAAAATAAAAGACGACTTTCCAGGGACTAACTCACAGTTCCCACAGTGCAGAGGGGACTAAAATAAATATTGTACACCTCGAATGTGTTCAATTCTAAAAACCCCAACAGTATGAGAATGATTTTGAACACATATACAAGGAAGCAAGCAAGAAATCAAACATTCTCAAAGTATTAACTGAGGTAATACTCTGATGTATGTCCAATGTTTATTACTTTGCCATCGTACTCACTGAGTAATGCCCAATGTTTATTACTCTGCCATTGTATTCACTGGGTAATGCCCAACGTTTATTACTCAGCCATTGTATTCACTGTGTAATGCCCACTGTTTATTACTCTGCCATTGTACTGTTTGATCTCAACACGTGTGGCATTTTTGTTTTGCAACAACATCACTGAAAGATAAGCACAGCAGTTTGGTTAAAGTCAGTGAAGCACAATGGCACAATCAGGAGTTTTTTACCCAAGTCTGAAACCACATTGCTGAAACAAGACTGCTGGGCTCCAGCAGATTGTCACAGTACAGATTTGGTTCCATTTTATAAATGCATTATAGCCAGGTACACATGATAGTGTCTACTCAAATGGATCTAACCAGAGACCTTAACATTCTGAAGCTGTGATACTTGTTCTCTCTTCATAGTTTTTAACATACTTATTCAAAAATGTAAAATAAAACCAATCAATCAAATCAATCAAATTTACATTCAATATAGTGCCCCCATGTACACGGTCAACAAAGGAAAAAGCAAAAAAAACAAAGACTACAAAATCGAAAAAAAGTACAAAAAATAACAAAACAATACAATACAAATATTGCAATAATCAAGAGGTAATGAATGCATGGATCAAATAAGGCCAGACACGTGCAATATTTCTACAATGGAAAAAAGATTTACAAATAAATGTAATATGTGCATCAAAGCATAATTCAGAATAGAACAAACCCCTCAGCTTGTTTATGACAATAAATTTATCACACAAAGCTTGAAAGCACAAAGCAGTGCATTTTAGTTCCTCTGCTACCTCACCAGTAAGCAGATTTCTAGATTATGTTTGCAGCCATCACAGGTACACCACGGGTACAGCTATGAGAACATTAACATCTCTGAGTCTTTGACCTTAGAACAGGAATTTACATTTCCTAGCCCAATTCAAAACCTGGAGTGTTTATTACAATAAGACTAGTCATGACCAGGCCTAGATCTTAACACTCCCTCACTGCCACACCAACTCAAGTCACTGTATTACGCTTCGTGCTACAATGTCTAACATTAGCATGGAATTCTACAAAGTATGAAACAATTCAAGAAAAAGGATATAAATAATCCAGACAGGTCGCAGCACCATGAAAAAGCCCCCTTGGTGACCTATATACACAGCATGTGGAAGAGACTCACATAGCAAGAATTCCCATGCATTCATTTGTCCAGCCAATCAGAGGCAGAATTTAGGCATAAGTAGGTCACAGGACCTTGATTCAGACACATCAAGAGCTTGTACTATGGAATGTGCATTGCATGTCTCATCACTAGTGGAGGAGTGCTTCTCAAGCTAAAAGTCTAAGTGTAACACACATTGTGACATTAACATATACGAAAAACGGGCTGCTGTTATCACAAGTAGCTGTGTTAATAGCTCTAGTATTTTATGAACAACAGCACTTCAATGGAGGGCTGCTGGTGATACATTTAAATTGCAATGTCAATTTAAATCCTAAAGTTTAAACGTTTAGGGAATTAAACAGAATCTATCCTCCCTAATCACAAGAACTACGCTCTATTTTGAGATCAAGTTACTGCAAATGTCTCCTTTTAGATGAAGTCCTTACTTCGCCTTAAAATCGAAATCCAAACAAACAATTCAAAATAATCCGTGAAAGAGTGGCAATAAAAAAACACTACAAAAGAACAGGCAAAAAAAAAACATTTTCAAGAAAATGCTATTCATTTTTAATTTGCTGTAAAAGAAATATAGAGCACTGTATTGCAGGAGAATACAATCTGTGACATGGTGGTAGGGAGGTCTTTTTTCCACATTGGCTGTAGGTTTTATCATATCGTTTTGGCAGACTCTTGCTAATCCAAACCTTTATAATCTAGATGTACCAATAACCCAAACCATAAGAACATGTATTCTGATAGCAGCTGTAAAAGATCTAACTTCAGTTTAGAATTATATAGGGAGTATATTAAACACAACTGTTGCCGCAAACATTAAACAAACATTAGACCAGGAATTTGATTAACAATGCGTCTAGGTTATATTAACAATACGTCTATAGGGTTAAACTTTATGGCTCTTTTATATTCCTCGGTTGGTTGAATTAATCCATTGTCAAACACAGCCTATATAATGCATCTTTATTTGGATGGTGCCTTTCAGTTAATTGCATATATTAGATTTAATTGATAATCAACACCTATTTCACTCTTAATGAACATGTAACAGTACATGAGGAATTAGCCTACTTAAGCAGCCCATCCATTTAAAATACACTGAATGTTACCTTAATTGGTGTGCATTGACAATTCACAAAACTTTAATATACAAACAAGATCTATCACATGATAAATGCGTGCCAATGGGAAAGCTTTTTAATGGGTTTTGGGTATTAGGAAAGCCAAAACGGCTCCAGTGAAGGCTTTAACCTGTGCAGTTACATTAGATTATATGGGTGAGGTTTCATATAGAGCAGGGGTGGCCAACCCTGGCCCTGGAGAGCCTCAGGGTCCCCTGGCTTTTGTTTTACCCCAGCCTCTTAATAATGTAATTGAATATTGATGATTTAGATTAGTGGTACACAACTCTGGCCCTCGAGATCCATTCCAGTCCTGGTCTTTATTCCAGCAGGTCCTATATTAGTTAATTGCCTCCTTTTAATTAACTACAATAGAACCTGCTTGGAGTAAAAACCTGGACTGGATTAAATCTCAGGGGCCGGAGTTGAGTACCACTGCTTTAGAGCTACCTACAAAACCTGCAGGACTGCGGCTCTCCAGGAACATGGGTTGGCCACTCCAATATAGACTCGCCTATACATTATAGATAAATCAAAGAAATAGCAAATAAGCTATCAGCTGTGGTTGCAATGTAACAGCTGTAAACATACTGTCCATACCTTGCACAGGCACATTGCAGCGCATGCAAGAAAGAGCAAGACATTAGTGTTAATGGCTTCATTTTGGACATTACTGTACAGACTTCAGAAATATCTTAAACAATACTTTTGTTTAAGCCCCTCTGGAAAATTGCTTTTATTGTAAAACAAAAAAAATGGACACATTATATTAAAATAACACAAAGATATTACATTATAAAAGCAAAAATCACTCTTAATACCAATCTGAGGAAAAGGAAGAAAGTTACTAACTTTTAACAGAACACCAGCGAAGTTTTGTTTTTATAAAATATTGTGGAAAAGTAATTCTATAAAAAACATAATTTAGTAGGGATGTGTTTCTAGAACGCCACGTTAAATTGTTGTCAGTACATGTATACAAAGGCAGCAAGACACTATTTTATGCTACAGGTGAAAAACTTTTAAAATTCAAAGTTGATGCTAAATATCATAAATAAAACACGGCCATTGCCGTATACTGTTTCTTTTTTGTTTGTTTGTTTGTTTGTTTTTATTTTTGTTTTTGTTTTTAATTCAGTGAATAATACTTTTGGGAGCAGTAGAGTATTTCACAAAAGCAATGATTGGATTAGACAATTTAAATTAGCCGCTGCCACTCTACAACCTGTACTGCTGTCTGTCATTGTGTTCAATTCGCTAGTGTATCAGCATCATTAAAATGTTACTGCGAAAAAGCAGTGACAAACCTCTCGACTCAGTTGAAGTAATTGCAATGACAACCCTTCTGTTCCAACGCTTATGTCATCGTACCTTTAAACTCACAACAGCCTAAGACAAGATCTCCTCTTGTCTGGAAATTTAAAGAAGTTTTTCGGAAGTGATACTAGTATGAATACGCACTGACATCACAAAATAATGCGTTCCAAAGCGGCCAGTTTCCGCCGCGCTGATGCGTACTGTCCTGCAATATCTGTATTCCTGACCTTTACACATACCGTATCACATAACGATTTTGCAGTTATGGTATGCATGTGTTTATGCAAGTGGATAGTGTTTAATATGGTCGTTTGGTAGATTCGAATTTCTACACTGGTTTGTTCAGGGCCTAAACATCAACAACTCTGAACTGTTTTTCACTTAGTGTGGTTACTTTATCCAGTATGCCATTGTCACTTAAACAGGACATGCATCCCCCAATGTCAGGGCTAAACTGCTGATCAGCTGAATTGAACTGGCCTCCGCTCTACGTCGTTGCACTAATTATGTTTCTGATGAAGACAAAATTAACGCACAATTCCCAAGGTTTGAAATGCAAGTCCGCACTGCTTGAAGAGTTGGCTTGTTTGTTGTGCAACTGGTGTCACACTGTACTGCTGTTTCTGTCTAAGAACTCGGTCATACATACCCGCACAGTACGTGCATATGGTCGCTTCGCTGTACTCCTAGCTAAAAGTGTACTGTACTACCAGCTGTTAAAAATAGTAATTTCACTGCACAACAACCAATGAAAAAGTTACCTACCAGATATCGAGGCCTTGCTTCTGCTTACAGAGTCGTGTTAATGTTGAAAAACAAGTTAATGAAGCGCAGCATGCTGGACAGAAATTATGTGTTGTGCAATTCCCGTATGTCTCTCTCTCTCTCTCTCTCTCTCTCTCTCTCTCTCCTCTCTCTCTCTCATATGCCACGCAGGCCTCTCTGACGCACCAGTGCAATTTTTTTTTTTTTTTTTTTTTTTGGGGGGGTGGCGGATTAATCTAAGTTCTGCTAATTACAGACAACCGCAATTGGCAGAGTACCTCTTCACTTACTGCACGTCATTACGTTACATCATTCAAGACAGTGCGTTTCTGTGACCACGCACGTTACTGTGGCCTACTCTCCATATGATTGTCAACACAGTTTTGTTCAGAACGCACCCTCATATGACATACTACCTTATATCCTATAATTTCGTTAACAAGTTAATAATTCATTGTAACATGTTTCTGAATTGCTTATGTAAATTCTTTTAACTATTCATTCAAAAAACAGTCATACATCACTCCATAATAATAATAATAATAATAATAATAATAATAATAATAATAATAATAATAATATAGTACCGTTGGTGAAAATGTTTGCAAATGACTTCACCTATTTATTTGTCGACCTGGATCTTATAAAAATACTCCTTTGATGGCGTGTTCACAAACAAGCATATCAGGAGTGTCTATAGATCTGTGGTTTTCAGCCTGTGAACATGCCAGTACTATGAGACAGGCCTGGCACACACCAGCAGTGTGTGCGGAAGGCCACCCTGGTCAAAAATGCTTTCTTTAGTACAAGTTCTCATCTGACTTAAGCACATGTTGTAATTCTAATTATTATGCATACTAATGAAACGAGAACCAATTCATTTAAAGAAAATAATATAAATTAATCAATTAAAAGTTGCCTTACATCTGCTATTCCCCTCCAATTCATGGCGGTATATGCACTTGGCGTTGGGTAGTCTCTAGTGAAAGATGGATAGACCGGGACCCTCCTAGCATCAACCAACAGCTTCACAGCCTTAGAAATCTCTTTAATTCAGTGATGACCCCACTGTAACTAATATGTCATTTTACATTTATTATTAATAGCGTTTTAATTAAATTGTACCAAATCACGTTTTTATTTACAATGAAGGGAAAAGATAATACATGTTTTCATTGTAAGCATTTGGGCGACACAGTGTATGTTCCCTTCATTGTAAATAAAAACGTGATTTGGTATTGTAGCGTTCACGGGGGAGGACAGCAGCAGGGCTGGTAGGTGACGGAATCACATGCAAAGCCATAAGCCTGATATACGGTCCTTGCAAAGGAGCCGGCTCTTGTGTACAGCGGTATCGGCTCTATGCTTTAGTGCGGGAGGTCCCGGGTTTGCCCCGCCCTCCGCCTGTGTGTGGATTGCCTCGCCCTGTGTGGTGCGCCTGCCTGCGTTAATTGAGGTTCGCTACAGTATCAATGTGCCGCCGGACACTTAGCAACACACATCTGACTGAAATACCAAATAAAATAACTCCCTCTCAATAGTGCATGTACAGTGAAGCAAAAAATGCAACTTTCCGTCAAGTAACCATGCATAAAGCACCATGTAATCCATGCTATATCTTTTACACACACACACACAAAATAAATTATAACATTCCCACTCGTACAACTGAAGCATCTCGTCTCCCGGAAACAAGTAAATACATTAGGAAAGATAACCACATAATAGGCCTAATATTTATTTAGTTATAAAACAAATGCCGAATAAAATATATATGAGTAAAAACTGAAATAAATAGAAAATTATATTAAAAAGAGGTGTTGAAAGATCTGACATTGCATCTAATATTAACTATAGTAACTCAATATTTAGTATAAAATTGAAATAAATATAACTAGAAAATAATAAAAAATAAAAAAAAAACAACACGATTGTGTATGTCACAAGCCGAGCTGGCTGCGACGTTGGGGGAATGAAGTACACTGCATTGTATTGTTAAGCACCTTGCCAGATAATGGTTAGATAGGAAACAGCTCTGTGTGATTACTCACGCTGCATCTGAAGCTGGGCAAGGGGGGGGGGGGGGGGGGGGGGGTATAAATTACTGACAAAATGACAGACAGGGGGAGAGACTGGAAAGCAGAAAGTATGGGCGAGCCCACAGCCCATGGAAATGACAGAAAAGCGTGTGCGAGAGACTGCTGTGGAGGCTTTATATTCAGAGCAAATACTAAACGCCTTGCTGTGAATCGCTGAGAGATGGGCATTGTATAGCAGTATTATTCCAGCCGCGCCCGGGTACACCAGCGAGCCAAGGAAAGAAGCCAACACGCACTGGAACGAGCAGCCCAGTGGAATCGACTGGACGCCGCTATCACCTCAAAGGCTTGGCGAGTGTAACAGTTACTGTGTTATCGTGGTATTGCGTCAGGATTCAGGCCTGTGTTGTGTTTCTTTGCAGGGCAGGCGGCGGTGGATTCAGGCTCTGGTTTGGAGATGGATGAGCGTGATCTGACTTTTTCAGCTGCTGTCCGAGTCATTGGAATATCCAGAGCAACCTCAAGGGAAATACATAGACAACACTGGTGTGAGACAGAGCAGCGGCGATCGTCAGAAAGACGGCATTGTATCTAACACCTGACATCGAGTACGTGTGTAAAAATATCAAAGTATCAGCAAAGAAGTTAATTTGGGTATGCTTAAGAAGTAGTGAAATTGGTTTGGGCGCATTTCTAGGGAATTACAGCAGAGGGCGTACCGTATTTATGAATGGCATATTTTTGTATTTCTGTTTAGAGAAGGACAAGGAAATAGTTCAGTTTATTAAAAAAAAAAAAATGGAAGTGCGAGAAGGACGGTAGGAGTACCGGTGTGAAAGGGGCTTTAGTTGCAACAGTTGCGATGGTAACCAAACGCGCGTCAGAACTGTTTTATAAAAATGTGGCTTAAAATGAACCTGCGTTTAAGAAATGTAGAACAAGAACAGCGACAAACACTTTAAGGTGTGTGTGTATTGCACATGTGCCATCAACAAAATGCAATGCCAACTTAAAATAGTAAATGAAGTTAAAATTAAAACATAATGCAGCAAAAAAACAACAATTAAAAACAAAAAGAAATTAAAAGGTTACCGTACCAATCTTTGAACGCCAATAAACCGATGTTATCTTTCGCAAGTCAAATCGTCGAGCACCTAAAGAAAGTTCAGAGTCGACACGAACGGATTGTTTCCGCTCATCTTGCATCCCAGACACAATAGATTAAGTTGCATTGTTTGCTGTGAGGCGTTTGAGGATGATTTAATTTTGCAGCAGATTCTGCAGTTAGATGATCAGCTGATAATATCCCTTCAGAGTCAGGCATGGTAAATGGAGTACCATTACCAGAATGAAACAGTATGTAGCAAGAGTTTTGTACTAACGCAGGGTCATCTGTGGCAGGGAAAACGATGTTTATTTCTAAAACTGACCCTTTTAAGAAATGTGAAAGCAGAATGCACAGAGATACTTGGGACTGTGATTAGGAAGTGTACTGCTGAGAAACCAACTAAAACATGAAGGACATTCAAAATGAAATGTACTGCAGCTTACTTGAATTCACAAAATGTAGCTCTCAGATTTGCTTTTGAAAATATCTGACCATGTGCTTTCTGTAGTATATTTAATATGGGAAATATAGCAGAACAAACTCACTGCAATTTTAAATTTGTTTTTACTGAAAAGTAAACAGTAGCATAAGAGCTGTCTGTGCTGCTGTCAGATGAGGACTTCATTAACACTGAGCATGGGAGCTGCAGCATGCTATTTCCATATTGCCTGTAAAAAAATTAATGGTGTGGTCACCAATTCCATACACAACAACTGCAAAATATTGGAAATATAAACATGCTGGGTTCATTGCAGTCATCAGCTGCATATATTAACCATTCAGCAGAATGAGACAACAAACCTGGTTGTAATGGGGTAGGTCTCGGGTTTACAGTTTCTTACCTCACTCTCAACATTAATTTGTTCTGCTCCTGATAATGATGTATAGTGCTCCCTTGCTATAAGGCTCTCGGTTATAATATTCCTACAGCACGCCCCCCAATTCCCTATACTAGTGATTCTGCAATATTTCTACAGTAAATACAGTACCATTGTGCAAACTGTAAGCAACTTCTCGGTCTAACTTCCATTTCTGTCTCTCCCATTTGATACAGTATCTGAACTGAAGAAAAGCTGCGCTGGCACTTTATAACAGAGACATCTTATTCAGCATTCGTTTTATAACTAAATAAATATTAGGCATATTACGTTTTTGTCTGTCTTAATGTATTGACTTTTTTGCTGCGAGAGGAGCTACAGCTTCCTCTTCCCCTCTCCCAACCCACTCTTCTCACACTTGGTTTGCTTGTCTGTCGCTTTGAACTAACTCCCGACTGCCGGTTAGCCAGGCTATTTATAGTTTAAATTAAATGGCAGGGATGCTTTATGTCCAGAATGCTGTACTCCCTCTCCATACAGTCCCTGCTGCATCAGCTTCGTCTGCACCTGACCGGCCTAGGAGTGCCTGCTCTGCCTCGCGTCTTGCCCATATAACTCTCCACGTACGCTGATGACCTGAATATCTTTACTGGAGACAGAGATATAGCCACCCTGCTGGATTGCATCCATACATTTAAGAGGGCCTTGTCTGCCTGGGTCAACTGGGCAAAGAGTGGGGCGTACCTGGCTGGCTGCTGGCAGGGTGCTACCCCTCTCTCCTTATCCCAGGCCCTGTCCTGGAATACATTTGGTCTCAAGATCCTGGGCAGTGAGCAGTTTATGCAGCAGAACAGAGGGGCTGCTGGAGAAGGTCCAGGGGAGGCTGCAGAGCTGGCACTGGCTCCTCTCCCAGTTGTCTTCCAAGGGGAGGGTTCTCATCATTAATAACCTGCCTGCTTCCATGCTGTGGCACAGACTGGTGTACCTGGACCCTCCCCTGGACTGTTGGAGTGAATCCAGAAGAGCTTGTTTTTCTGGAACTGGTATCCCTGGCTGCTGCACCTTCCCCCAGGTGAGGGGGGCCTGGGGCTGATTTAATCTCTCTGTACAAACTGCCCCTGCCCAAACGCTCAGGAGACCTGCAGTGGCTTGTGTTGGACAGCATTGTGGCCACAAACTGCAACCTGAGCCATGTGGATCCTGGAGGGAGGAGGGAGGGAGGGAGTGAGCGGGGGGGGGGGGGGGGGGATCTCTGTGCTGGACTGTAGCTGTCATGCTTCTTGGCGTACGTGCCAATGTAGACACAATCATACACAAAACACTTTCACTGTCACTCGGGTCACTCTTTGCACTGTTGTCTATAGACCAAACTGTGCTGCTTTGTCTTGTGATTGTGATATGAGTTTCTAAGAACAGCTGACAGCACAATATTCTGCAGACCAATAAACACATCCAGGTAATGTCCTTCTAGGCAGTCTTGGGGGAGCATTTGTCATGTGATTAGTCATTGCTGATGTCATTACTAATGTCATGTATGACATCATGTCTAATGTGATGCACAGGCATATATATATATATATATATACACACACACACACACTGCAAGTCTTGGATTTTACTAGTTTCTTTAATATTACTTCTGGATCTTTATTATTGAAAACCATGGATCATGAGTTTTTGAAAGTTATTTTGTGTGTTATTTAAAGTTTACTACATCTTCTATCTGCATGACAATCGTTTAGTTTGCTTGTCAAACGCCACCATCCGCCCCCCCCCCGTCTCTCACACACCCACACTTATTTTGAATGTACAGCTGGGGCAGGGGGTGTATGTTACTGACACGCTTGTTATGAACTTATTCCAAAACAATCAAAACCTGTTGTTTGAGTTGCTTTTGTGGCCCCAAACAAAGCAGAAAAACAGGAGCTAGTTATAAGGTGTGCCTGCACTTGAGCTGTGCTTTATATATAATGTCTGTATAATAGTTTTTCTTTGTTCTTTTTTTTAACATGCTAAATATTTTTTGTGATATATTAATTGCACACCCTGCCCCAACTGCCAGAAATATTCCAAAAATGTGCAAGAACAAAACGCTTCTACGAGTAGGTTAGTGATATATTTTATGATACACAGTATTGTATGAATGAAACTCATAATGAAACTAACTAAAATGGATCAGCTCTGACTTTGTAGGATCTATAAGCTGTATGGTAAAGATCATCTAACTGACCCTAATATAGATTGCAGTTACCTCTTTATGAGTTTCTTGGAATGACTTCAGAATACAGGTACTTTAATTATGTTATGTCTACATTGCCCTTTAGTTGAGGACAGTGAATGGTTATGGTAGCGCCTGTTGACACTTATAGACCTGACTGAAGTAGCTGAGTGTTTCCCTTTCTTCTGAGCTGATGTGAGCCAGTTAGTTAAGCTAGCTAGACAAGCAAGTGTTTTTTTTTTTAGGGTTCTACTTCAGTTGCGGTAAATTTACTTATTTCTCGCGGGTAAGTTATGGAATAAAATGTGGATTTCGCGGACCTGTTTAAACATCAAATAAACCAAAGTATATAGTATTTCAGAGCAGTATAAAAGCCTAAAAATAGTGGTACTTGCTTCCTTACTAAAACGGAGTGCTGTCATTTGTTAAATGCAAGCATACAGCATCCCCCTGCAGTTGATTTGTCCATATATTGAGACTGCACGTTCCATCCACTGAATTGGTTGGAAGTGTAAGGCAAAGCTTTGTCAAGTTATACAGATGTAGAAATCGATTAGAAACAGTCCCAAAAGTCAGTTACCCAAGCATCTGGCATTCTTTAATAAAGGCAATATATTTGTCCCATCCAGGAATTTATTTTATCAGTACCGAGTCAAAACAAAGCAAACGTGCCTATTCGGGTCTAAAATTCAAACTGCTTTTAAAAAAAATATGCTATGCAGCAGCAAGTTGTTTGAAGCGAGGTGGCTTTGCTAGATCCTACCTGTAGTGCGGATTTAACTTGGCTACAACCGACAGGAATACTTTTGTATGTGCTGATGTAGCAAAGTGGTTGATAGTGTGCGGGTGATCAATGAACAGACAGACAATTATAATCCAGGTACAAAGTTTGTTTAATGATATTTTTGTGTCCAGTGCCTGACGGCAAAACAAACAGTAAACAATAATGATGTTGAGTAACACAGCAGCGTGTATTTCTTAATTTGTAATCCCTGGGTTTTCCTAAAAATAATTATTATACACCCACACAAAACACATACACAAGTCTGTTAGTATCCTTTGTTATATGTAAATTATCCTTATTTTATTCATATCATTTACTGTATCTTAAATAATGAATTTTGATATTGTTGGTATTTTATTTATATGTACTCGGAGCTGACTGTGGTTCTTGAAACAGCCTGTTGGGACAGATGGTATGAAAAACAACCCGACAGACAATTAGTTTAAATATAAACTGTGAAATACATTATTACTGGCAAAGCATGTGTCAATTTCCAACAGCAAAATAATAAAACTCTGATGCTGCCTCAGAAGAACTTTGAATTAGGTGATGTTTTGCTGAAATGTGGACGTATTTGGGCCCTATTACAATCCTGTTTAAAAAAGGCCCATGCAGGACCTTTTAATTGGAGATACAACAATTCATTATTCAAATAACCTATATGTATATATTATATATCATTATATATATATAATATATATATATATATATATGTAGCATCTAGGTTAATGCATGCAGCTCATCCAATTACGCGCATCGCACAGGGTGAGGCAATCCACACATGTGGTGGGTGGCACGAACCCGGGACCTCTCCCACTAAAACATAGCACCGATACCACTGTACAAAAGAGCTGGATCCTTTGCAGTATATCAGGCTTATGTCCCAGAGTGGGATTACGTCACCTACCAGCCCTGCTGCTGCCTTCCCTCATGTACGCTACTATATATATACAGCGCTGGAAAAAATTGAGACCACTGCAAATTTTTCTTAAATCAGCATCTCTACATGTACGGCAGCCATTCCATTCCAGTGTCTGTTGAATTCCAACACAGGCACACCTCATTCTACTGAATGAGGTACTGATTAGGGGATCACCTGAACCAAATCTTATTTAACGAGGAAAAGTATAAAAACCACTCCTGTGGTCATCACTATCCTCTTGCAATAGGACCAGCTGGATGGCAAAACAGTGCTAGTAGTACCTCAAAAGTAATTGGAATCAAAAAATAACTATTGACCATGCCCAAAGAGTTGAAAAGGAAAGTTTTGAGTGAGGAAAAGAAGGGTTCAATTCTGGCTTTACTGGCAGAGGGATACAGTGAGCGTCGGGTTGCTTCCATCCTTAAAATTTCAAAAGACGGCGGTTCATAAGAACAAGGTCAAGCAGCACACATTGGGGACAACAAAGCTACAGACCGGCAGAGGGCGAAAACGACTCTCCACTGACCGGGATGACCGCCAACTCATTCGAATGTCACTCAGCAACCGTAGAATGACATCAAGTGACCTACAAAAAGAATGGCAAACGGCAGCTGGGGTGAAGTGCACGGCGAGGACGGTTCGAAACAGGCTCCTAGGGGCAGGGCTGAAGTTGTGCAAAGCTAGAAAAAAGCCCTTCATCAATGAGAAGCAAAGAAGAGCCAGGCTGAGGTTTGCAAAAGACCATAAGGATTGGACCGTAGAGGACTGGAGTAAGGTCATCTTCTCTGATGAGTCCAATTTTCAGCTTTGCCCAACACCTGGTCGTCTAATGGTTAGACGGAGACCTGGAGAGGCCTACAAGCCACAGTGTCTCGCACCCACTGTGAAATGTGGTGGAGGATCGGTGATGATCTGGGGGTGCTTCAGCAAGGCTGGAATCAGGCAGATTTGTCTTTGTGAAGGACGCATGAATCAAGCCAAGTACAAGGTTGTCCTGGAAGAAAACTTGCTTCCTTCTGCTCTGACAATGTTCCCCAACTCTGAGGATTGGTTTTTCCAGCAGGACAATGCTCCATGCCACACAGCCAGGTCAATCAAGGTGTGGATGGAGGACCACCAGATCAAGACCCTGTCATGGCCAGCCCAATCTCCAGACCTGAACCCCATTGAAAACCTCTGGAATGTGATCAAGAGGAAGATGGATGGTCACAAGCCATCAAACAAAGCCGAGCTGCTTGAATTTTTGCGCCAGGAGTGGCATAAAGTCACCCAACATCAATGTGAAAGACTGGTGGAGAGCATGCCAAGATGCATGAAAGCTGTGCTTGAAAATCAGGGTTATTCCACCAAATATTGATTTCTGAACTCTTCCTAAGTTAAAACATTAGTATTGTGTTGTTTAAAAATGAATATGAACTTATTTTCTTTGCATTATTCGAGGTCTGACAACACTGCATCTTTTTTGTTATTTTGACCAGTTGTCATTTTCTGCAAATAAATGCTCTAAATGACAATATTTTTATTTGGAATTTGGGAGAAATGTTGTCAGTAGTTTATAGAATAAAACAAAAATGTTCATTTTACCCAAACACATACCTATATAGTAAAAATACTGATAATTTTTGCAGTGGTCTCTTAATTTTTTCCAGATCTGTGTGTGTGTGTTTTTGTTGTTTATATATAATATATATTGATAGTATAATATATATCATATATATAAACACTCATCACCGTATATAGTGACAAAGTGAACTATAAAATATATGGGTCAGTGGTGGAGGGTGTGTATATTGGTCCAAGAGTAACAATTAGCCTGTATCTTCTCCACTGAATTTGGGTCACACAAGTAAATTGCAGTCTTTGACTGCCAATGTCATAAAAGTCTACAATTCCCAGAGTTCCACAGGGGCGACCATTTTGAGACAAGGGTTTTCACCTGTCTCCAATTAGGCAGCCATGAAAGATCATGGGTTTGTTCATACCTGAGGTGTGTAAAGGATACGACATACAGAGAGATCGATACGTGCTGGAAACAGATTCAAGGTTGGTGTTCTACCTAGGAGAAACAATTATTGCCTAGTTTAAGTTGTGCTTTGTCAGTAAACAGCTTAGCTTTAAAAGATATATAAAAGGTTTAGTTTGTGCTCCTTAATTTTGTTTGGTTTATTGTGTTTACGTTGTTGAAATTTGATTTGTGTGACTCTGGATCAAGAGAACATCCCATATTTAAATAAACATACCACTCCCCCACCCCCGTTTACAACAAAGTACTGCTCAACAGAGAGCTTGTTTCCGTCAGACTGTGTTCAAGAGCCGAAAGAACCAAGACAACACAACACCCCATATATATATATATATATATATATATATATATATATATATATATATATATATATATGGGTGGGCACCAAAGTCAATATTTTGATATGATACTGTATTGATAATAATTTCCATATCTCAAAAAATACTTATGCTAGCAGAGGCATACTTTTTATTGCTAATACTGCTAAAAATACAAATGCAGTATAATCAACTTTATTTTATATTAAGATACAGCAAACCCTGTACATGCCAGTCATTGTCAGTCTTTTAGTCAAACACCACAAAATGTTATTTAACCATTTTATTCCAGTCATTGCACTTTTTCTTTTTCTAGGAACCTGATTAACAAATGCATGTCAAATATTCAACAGCTATAAATCAAGAACAGGGCTGGATTAAAGGACCTGGGGTCCCTACGCTAACTCATATTTTGGGGGCTCTATGCTTATTATGGTGAATAGCGTTATTGGCATATTGGTTAATCCAGCCCTGTGTTGGGGGCAGAGAGTGTGAGTGGAGCGACGAATGGAGCGGGTTAGTTGCTGGAGCGGAGCGGACATTTCCAGCCCTCTCTTTCATAGCACTGAGAAGAACTGAGCACGGTTTTATTTTGGAGTTTGCATTTTTTTTTTTTTTTTTTTTTGTAAATGGTGACAAGTATATGATGCAGTCACTTTACAATATTTTCCATCATGCCTGTGCATGGTAACCATGAATTTTCCAGTTTCAAACCAAAAATTAGGCACTTTTATGTGTTGCAGACTTCAGAATTGCATTTTTTTTTTAAAAAAATCAATAAATAGTAAAAAAAAAAAACAAAAACAAACATGCCTGTACATTGTTGTATTGCCAAATACGGTACAGTTTACTGCACACAAAATCCTCAACGTTTCCTTGTTTTTTGTTGATCGGGTGGGTTTTTTGACTTGTTTCATTAAAGAAAATGCCCTTCTCTCAAGAGCAGAGAAATCGCCAGTGTTTTGGCTTACAAGTCAGTTTAGGTGTTACATTTGTTAGATATCTGTACTCTATAGAGCTCTGTACCCTTGATGATTCCACACCGACACAGCTGGACATATTTATATGCAATATGATGAAAATGTGTTTTAGAAGAAAAACAAGTTGCCAAAGGTTACTTTAATCAAGGGTTTCGTGTATTGAGCAACGCAGGTGGCTGAACGTTTATTTAGAAAATCAGTGTTAAATGTGCTCTTTTATTTTGCCACATAATTAGTTGTGTCTTGTTTACAATATGTACTGCAAGCAGCAACAGAGCTCAATGGAGAACACAACGGGGCTCGGGCACAGCAATATCGAGCGTGCACATCAAGCAATTTTTTAAAAACTGCATCTGCAAAAGCATGGGATAATGTGGGGATGGGAATGCAGAATTCTGTGGGGTAATGTTACAGAAATCTACTTAACTCCTATCAGAACAATTTGATTTAGAGATACATGCCTCGGTTTGAATGTCAGTGAGTGAAGTTTTTCCAGTCAAATCTGTACATGTAAAAAAAAACAAAAACAAAAAAAACAAAAACACATAACAGCTCTGAATAGAGTGACTGTGGTCTTGAACTTTCTCCATTTGACAGTGGATTGGTGGAGCCCCAAATCCTTAGAAATGGTTTTGTAACCCTTTCTAGACTGATGAGCATCAATAACTATTTTTCTGAGATCCTCAGGAGATTTCTTTTGATTGTGGCATGATGTGTTTCCACACACCGGTATGGTGAAGACCAAATTTTCTGATCTTTATATAGGGTGGGGCCTCCCAAACTCACCCCTGAAGATTTACCTAAGTATTTAAACACCTGATTCTAATTATCCCCTTAATTGAGCTGATAAAACCAGGGGTTCACTTACTTTTTCACATACCCTAAATCTTAATTACTCATTGTTTGTTTAATTCATACATCACTTTGTTTTAGAAGACATGTAATTGGTTAATATAAACTCTATTGCATAGTTAAGAAAAGACTGGTTTTGATTCAAGAAGGCTATCATGGTAAAACTATGGAATTTCCATAATTATCACTGAGGTTCACAAACTTTTTCTCAGCACTGTATATTATTATTATTATACCTTGATTATAAAGAAATTTTTTTCTGGTCCAAATGTGGTACATTTTATCAGAGTTTGACTGTAGATATTTTATTAGCAATATTAATGTTTTAGTTGTATGTGAAGGCTTTTGGGAAAGTCTTCATTTTAATAATAGCGTTTTCTCAAAGCATATATTATTAAACCCAAGTCATGCCCTTATTCTTTGTCTTGCTTTTTCGTTTCCTCATCATACTTCCACTATGCTGCTCTGCCTCTGCAATGGCCTTCTCTGGGAGCAAGTGAAGGTCACTTCCTAACCTTCGAGGCCCAGACCGATCCGGCCTTGTCCTCCACTACCCCAAGAGGACCCCTGGCCACAACTATTCAAACTCGCTTTCGTTTTTATCTTCTCTGCTCACTTTTCTCCCATTTCAGTTCCTCAGGTTCTTCCTCCGCACATCCCTTGATCCTGTCCCGTGAATGTATGATAACGTGCATATGCATGTTTTCAGTTATATTTGGAGGCTTTTGAGTAGAGTTTACACATCTTGTTTTGCTTTTGAATACTAAAGCATTCTCAATATATATCGTGATCAGTGATTGCTATTCGATTAGGAAATCGGTTGCTGAGTGCACTTCTACTTTGACAAGTCAGAATTGACCCTTCCTATACGTCTCTCATTATGCTTCATCCATAATTTTAAAGGGGTTATAGATAATGAAATAATGCCATACATGTTACTTGTCATCCACGTTTATTTGCACAGTAAATTGCATATATTCTGAGAAGCACATGTTATGGCGAACACATATGTTCATTTAAAAATTGTATTTGGTACCATACTAGGTTGCATTCCTTATTTTCAGGTAGTCTGCCTCTGTTTCACTTCTTAGGTCATTAACACCTCCCCAGTGACTAAGGAGTCAAAGCATGTCACTGGCTTCAAAGCATGTCAGTCATCAGGGGAAACAGCTGACTGGTTTATGATGGAAGGGAAAGTGTTGAAAAAAAGGCACTCCAAGAATGTAACATCACACTCCATTCTGAATCTCTTGGTCTGACACAGTCCAGGTAGATAGAGCGGTCTGTTTTGCAGCTGTCACGCAGCCAGGAGCACTGGTAACACCGCTGAGGGGTGCCCCAGGGGATACTGGGAGTAATGTTTCACTTTCATGCTATTTATACAACGTTGTTCAAATCCCAAAATAGCCTTTTTGGGCAGAAATATGCATAGTTTCTTGTGATTAAAAAAATAATGTGTAGGTGGATTGGAAAATGCTTTATTCTCAGTATTGAAAATACAACCAAACAATTTTGTTTTGAATGTTTTGAAAACTGTGTGAAATGTCAGATATGCTTTGCCCTGTCCTGAACATTATAATGGGAATACAGTAACCAGTTGTTGCAATTTTGAAAGAAACACATGTTATAAAGCATGTATTTTTATTTCAAAACATCTGGTGTGACACTATGTGAAATCCGACTGTAAGCATTGCTTTCAAATAGTCACGCACGTCCTTGGTCATTTCTTCTGCAGAGTCAAGGTATGTCACTGTGGCTCAAGATGTTACTGGCAGGAATCAGAAACAGAGACAGAAGCTACAGCGAAGGGCTGGTGCACACATTTATTAACAAAACAGAAGAAGGAGAAATAAACAGGGCACAAGGGCCAAAATTCAAACAAAACAACGATGCGTAGGCTGGGCATGCCCCAACTGTTACCAACAAAACACAGATGCCCTCACCTGACTCCCTATTCTCCCCAAATAGGATTTTTCCTTCCTTTCATTAAGGTGGCTAGCCTCCAATTAGCACTCAGTTACCTAACTGGAAAATGGCCACACCTGTGATTGTTGGCATGGACAGAATTAACCCAATCCCTGCCAACCTTGCATTCCCACACACACACAATTTATACAAGCAGGGCTTTTGCCCTGCCACAAGGACACTTGTGTAACTGAAGGATTAGAAGTAGCATTGAGTTTCTATACTGAAAAACAAGATACTGTAGTTAATCCTTAGATCCTTAAACACAGCCCCTGCAACACAATATTCCTTGCCTTAGACCTACAAAACTTTCCTGGAATTTGACAGTCGTGAATTAAGGCATATGAAAAGAATGCTATTGTTGCCAGAAAAAATGCTGATATCTTTTCCTCTCATTAGCACATATTTTTACTGGGATTTGTGCCCATTCTAATTGAAGCCAGACCAGACGGTTGTTGTTTTCTTGCTCTACCAATTAAAAGCATCTATGCCCTGTTTCCTGGTATTCATCCCCTTTGACTCCTGTGTTTGAATGTTTAAAGTGCAGCGAGATTCAATCAGTAAAGAGCACAGCCCATTGTTCCCCATGCTCTTCGTCTGAGTAAGCTCTTCGTCTGAGTAAGAATATTGCTCAGCTCATTATATGTGAATGCAGGTTTAGCCAAAAACAATTGTAGTGTAATATTAGTGTCATTGCTCCTGGAATCATTGAGTTCCAGACTCATATTTTTCAACCCATGATTGTCAGATAGACCCATAAAACTTCAGATTATGTTAAAGGAAATAGTGACTGTTGAAGAATGTCTTCAGAAAGTGTGATCAGAATTTAACAAGGGCTGTACATTTGCATACAAAAAGACAGATGGACAGTCTCCATACACTCCAAGCTTCTCATTCATATACCTTGTGCTAAGGAAGGTCCTTCAGGTTGTCACAGCTGGATATACAGTATGTACAACTCTAATAAATAAAACGTTGTATAAGGAACTTTCCTATTTAAACATATGAGGTCAAACTAAAATTGTCATCTCTAACAGACACATGTTTTGATGAAGGCCTCCTCTAAAAAAATGTGAATAAGAAGAATTATAAAGCTAGTGAAGTCTGAGGCACTACCATTTCATTTTCCACATGTGCTCTTTTGGTTTTAAAGTTATCTGGATGTTAACAATAAAAACGAAATTTAAACAGTTGTAGCAACATGTGGGGACGTATAATGCCAGATTTTTTCGGAACTCCACTACCTACTCTTTAAGAGATAATGTGGGAGACCAGCTCTGGGGTCTTCAGTAGATTCCTCGCCTGGAAATATCTTCAATCAGCAGCCATGGAAGAACAAACATGACAGTTTCCTCCTACCACGCCAGTCTGACTTGTTTCTGTAATTCCTGTCGACTTGTCCTGACCCAGCTGTCAATATGGCTCTATAACCGCTCAATCAAAGCCTCTGCCTGCCAGCTGTGATGCAATTATCTGCAAAACCTGCCTCTGTAAAGGGGCATCTGCTCCAGGCTTCAGCAGGAACTACCAGTTCCCACCTCACCTCTGAATCGGAGTCTGAGGGGAGATGTATGAGATGTGTTGACTGAGCTACAGTGACATTGTTACTGTATTGATTGATGGGGTCAGTGCATTACAATACAATACAAATATTAATAGATAACTACTGCAGGCGTGTACACACACCATGGACAGCCAGAGTGTGACTCGTTCAAGGTGTGCAAACTAACAGAGGCATGGGTGGCAGTGGTTCTCAGTGGTTATCACTTGTAATAACTGCCTTCTGAGTAAAAAATAGGAAATATATAAATATTGAAAGGATTGAACAAAAGCTGGTTCCCTTTCAATTCAAAGACAACCACCAAAACATTACGTATGGGATATGCCTGCCTATTGGTAGGTATTCACTGAGCTCTCTATGCCAGAGCTCCCAATAGGCCCCTTCCTGGATGACATTCTTAGTCCCGCCTACTGAGAGGTTAAACACGTCATTCCACTGAAGCCATTTCTCTTTTTTTCCTCTCAAGACGGTAAGGTAAGACCCCTGCATTGAAGTGAGCATGTTTTGAAAGAGCTTTTCTGAGTCTAGCAGTTCCCCTGCGTTCGTGCTGAAAGCTGGCTTGCAGCTTTCCTGGAATCAGTGGCTCCAAAACTGAAGCCTCTTTTTCTTTCCTCCTTCTTTCAGCAGCCTCCTCGCTTGTGTTGCAGGCTGCCTTTCCTTACTGTCGTTGTCTGTGAGTGACTGCCTGTGCAATGTTGATTAAGGAGTGCATGTGTACATCTCTTCTAGTCTACACTCTTGGGAGAACACAGTACCTCCACCAGGGCTAGGCCTCGGCGCATCCACGCTGTCAAGTGATTCCAACAGCCGCTGTCTGGGCAGCTGGACTGGGCCTTGTTTGTTTTGGTTGTCGCTGTGCGTCCTTCTGTCTGTATACCAGCCTGCACAACCCTGCTTGTCTGGGTGGGTCATGCTGTGGATTAGTTGCAGCACAGTTGTTATGAACAACAACAGCCAACAGGCCATGTATTCCTCTACAGGTCTGTGTGTTTACATGCACCCTGCTGTAGAGTAGACCTCACCAGCTACGTCGGCCTGCCCACCTCGGTGTGTCAAACCTTCATAACAAGTTCCGTATCCCTTGTGGCCGGACTGTCGACGGCCCTTGGAGTCCAAGAGCCCCTCCTCCTCAGACTGTCCCAGAGCCCCCCCATCTCCACAAGCGAGGCGGGTGAAGCGGTCTAGACAAGCCAGAGACATAATGGACCTCAAGGCTCAGATGGCCAGGTCCTGGAGCTCCTGTCCAGACAGCCAGTACCTGCGGCTCCGGCCGCAGCCCCGGTTCCATCGTTGCCTGAAGTACCGTACCCTCCCTCCCCCAGGGGAGATCGGGGTGAACGGGAAGAGTCATCCCAGCTGGCAGAAGAGAACATGCTTTCTCTAGCAGCCCCCTGGGGTGAGACCTCCTTCTCCACTGGTAGGAGGGGAGCCCGAGCTCTAGGCTGAGGTGGAATCTAGCTCCAAGGTGGCCTCGGAAGCAATTGCACCACCGCTATCAAGCTTGACGTCAACACTGATGGGACACACTGCAACATTGTTGCAGGTCCCATGAACGACAGCAGCCTTTCCCGGACTTCATGGAGGAGTTACGCTCCTCCTGGGATCATCCGGCCTTGGCTCTAAGTGTGTTGAAGGAAGCCTATCATCTTGCCTCTTTGGAAGGCGTGGAGAAACTGGGTCTGGCAGGATTTCCCAAAGTAGACTCCACGATCACAGCCGGTGGGGGAATTGCCCACAGTCCCTGTGTGCCTGAACCCACAATGCAGGGTTACGGAGACACACCTGAGAAGGGCATATGCAGCTGAGGCACAGGTAACCCGCCTTGCAAACACGGTGGGTGTACTGGTGGCCTACGTGGATGGCATACTACAAGAGGCCTCGCTTCCAGGACTGGTGGCTACCGAATTGTGCCTCCTCTCAGACACGCTGCTTCAGATCTCCGGTCTTCAAGGGCAAGTCCTGGGCCAGAGCCTGGCAAGTCTTATAGTGGCTCGCAGACAACTGTGGCTATCGCAAGCTAGGGACCCCGATGCAGATAAGGCTGTGCTGCTAGCTGCGGCAATATCCCCGGGGCATACTTTTGGGCCAGCCGTGGACGAGATCCTGCAGCAATCCCACCGAGAAAGCGAGGCTTCTCGGAAAGTGGTCGTGCTACTCCCTCAATCCGTTGGCAGGCTCCTCCGGTAAGGACTATCACCAGGACGTTTCCGATTCCCACAGCATGGGACCTGGGCGACCTGAGGTGCCTCCTACAGACCACAGCAGCAGCAAGCAACCGGCCCCTCCTGGAAGGCAAGAGGACTCCACACAGCAGCTTCCTCAGACACCTGGGTGCTCGCCAATACCTTCACAAATACCTTCATGACAGATCCTCTCCAGGTCTCAACACTTCAGAAGGAAGTGGCCGCCTTGCTGTGCAAGTGAGCCATCTATTTCTGGTGCCCAAGAAGATTGCCGGTCTTCGCCCCGTCCTGGACCTGAGGTCCCTCAACAGGTTCTTGAAGAAAGGAGGTTCCACATGCTGACTCACTGGCACATTCTCCAGTCAGTTCGGCTGGGCGACTGGTTCACCACCATGGACTTACGGGACTTGTATATTCATGTTCCCATTCATCTAGAGCACAGAAAGTTCCACTTGGCTAAGCTACACTTAGTAAAATGATAAGCACAATCACAGACTCATTATTAAAAAGCAGAACTGTTTAACAATTCCATGAAATAATTTTAAAGTGATTGTAGCTAACAAAATAGTTCCATAAATTGTAATTCTTTTCTAGGGAGATGTTTAAGATTAGGATATTTTGTAAGTTTAAATATTTATATTTTATTGGCTTTAAGTTGAGAAAGGGAAACAGCTAATTATATTAAATTCATAAGATTAGGCAAAGGAAATATTTAAAGATATTCCATAAGCACTCTGCACATTTGTCACTATTATTAGTGTGGTTAAAGGGAAGTGTAGAAGAGTAACGTTGTGGCCAAGGCTGGTTAGCGGCAGGATTATGAGATGCATAGGCAGAGATGGCACTTTTAATTATATATGCCCTGACACAGGAAGATATTTCAGGAGAATCCTGAGGAAAGAATGTGGATGCTCCTGAAGCAGGAATTTCAAACAGTGGCATGTGCAGTTTGTGTGGAGGTGCTCCTGGTGTGTTACTCATCAGACAAATCGACTCCCTGCATCTCAAACCAGAACTAGGAACCAACAGCCTAGGAAGTGGTTTTGTAGCAGCAGTTTCAATTATGAATCTATTGCGTTGAATTGGAAGAATTTGCACATCCTGAACTGAAGTTTAAAAAACAAGAAAAATAACAAAAGTAAGGAGCATAGTAACCAAACCAAACTACAGCCCAGATATATGACTCATAAGCCCAGATATATAACTCACAAGCCAGATATATGACAAGCCAATATATGACTCACAAGCCCAGATATATGACTCATAAGCCCAGATATATGACTCACAAGCCAGATATATGACTCACAAGCCCAGATATATGACTCACAAGCCCAGATATATGACTCATAAGCCCAGATATATGACTCACAAGCCCAGATATATGACAAGCCCAGATATATGACTCACAAGCCCAGATATATGACTCATAAGCCCAGATATATGACTCACAAGCCAGATATATGACAAGCCAATATATGACTCACAAGTCCAGATATATGACTCACAATCCCAGATATATGACTCACAAGCCCAAGTCACAGCAGCTGTTGTGCCCTGGTCATTCCCATTTAACAGAACATGTCAAACACACAGTGTGTGATTGAGTCATGTTTCCATTAAACCTTGAATATAACCCTTTTCTATGGTTCAGTCATTTGACAGGCATCCACAGAACAGTTAACAGGTATCCACAGAAGTGTGCATTGTGTTACAGGTACCATATCCACCGGGAGCTGCTGTTTATACTTTATTACTTACATATAGGAATGGAAAGTCTGTGAGTTACCAATATAGTCTCAAATAAAGCCCTATTATGAGGAATCCCTGTACAGCTAAGATGGTAGTTTGTAGCGGCGCTGTGCCAGAGGGCTCAATAAATAGTAACGCTTCTCTTTCTCTTTGGTTTAGATTAGAAGGGGAAGGCTTGTGATTTGTAACCTTTCAACATGTAACCTTCAGGCTAGAGCTACTCTCAAGATTGTTAGCAGAAGTCTAAATGAAGAAAGGGTCCTTCACTGCCCAGCAAACTTTCATAACACCATTCTTCATACCTCCTCCTGTTATCACCACATTAAAGTGTCCTGGAAACAACATAATGGTGACAAGCCCCTGATAATACCACTTTGATTATTCTCGCCTACAGTTAATATCACTCACATTTATCAGTCAAACCACTGATTTCGGAAGAAGATTTACATGTAAATAAGTTATAAAGCATTGACATCTTATAGAACACCACAATACAGTTTTCGGGTGTTTGTAATTGTTACAGCATGTTGTACATGTATAATACAGTAACCTAAATAAAACAAATACATTGTATTAATGAATGCAGTAGTAAGTTCTGCAGTACCTAGCTCTATATATTAGCTCCAGCAATTCTGTGTTTTAATGTCTATTTTACCAGGTCAGCTCTGCTTATTGTCATCACTTTTGCTCAGTCTCTTTGTTTGAAGTGATATTATTAGTATTTGGCTGTAAACCCATCAAATTAAAACATATACCATTTGAAATTAGTTGCTGGTGTTGTTTATTGCTGAACTGGCTGTACATTGCTCCAAAAGGTATTTATTTAACAGCTAAGTATTTTAAAGCGCAAGCTTCAAATGTCTTTATTTATTTTTTCAGCTCTCCCTTGTCTTTTTAAGAGGTTTGCAATGATGCAATTTCTGTGTATCTGTCTCAGTGTGTATGGAAGATTCCAACTACCTAGGGCAGAACAGGCCTCCTAATTTCATTCAAATCATGTGTCAAAACAGCTTTTTAATTGGTTGTTTCCACCAACTCACCCTCCCTATAAGTGAAGAGTAGGTGGGGCCAGCAGATTTTAATGGTCACATGATTTAAATGGAATGAGGAAAGCTTAAAGTAAGTTAAAAGCCTGGTAAATAGATGTTAAGAACCCAGACCCCAAAGCCATTCTCAATGAGAACAAACGTCATAGAAAAGCAAGGGAAAGGTGTGACAAATAAGCAAAGAAACATGAAGCTACTTGTGGGGACAATAGGGCAGGTACGGAGGGGACTTACTTATTTGGGATAGTGTCTAATAATGCCATAATATAAGGCAATGTTCTTTTTCTAAAGTAAAATTATATTTGTGGTTGATATAAGGTTCTGTGTCAGTAGCCAGGGCTGATGCTGAGGCCGTCATCTGGCTTCAGAGAGGAAGCCCAGAGCACACATTGCTTTCTCTAGTCTGCACACTGGCAATTATAATGGAAAAAAAATGTATTTTACCTGATCTAAGGTAACTTGATGTGAATGGACTGACATCTCCCAGCAGGCTGAAGAATCCTTCACAAATTCAACATCTGTACTGACGATTACCACAGATAAAAACCTATCAAGCACAATGGATGGAGGGGAAAACAATGGCGGTGTGCAGGTCATTTGTACAAAGGCGGTTTGGTTGTTGTCTCGTTGTCCTTTATCAATGTATGTAACAGGCTGCAGAAAGGCCTGTCAGGGAGGTAGGTTGTAGGAATGGTCTGTAGGAGAAGCACTGACAGCAGTGCTACAGAATATGTCTGTATTGTTATCAGGGAAAGCTGCCTCTTCCCTTAAAACAGCCTCCAATATTTTGACCAACAATAGAAGTGTGCAAATCTAGAATTTGTCTGTGTGACCATCAGTCGTCCTGTCATGGGCACTGACAGGCTGCAGGAAAGAAACAAGGGCAAAGTACTGCAGGCAAAAGGCGCGCTGTGCGCTGTTTATTCACACACAAAAATAAATAAAATATTTAAACAAACAAAAACACTTGCTCACATAAATGTTCAAACAAAAACAAAACACAGATATGATCCAGGTCAGGCTGGGCAAATCGCCTTCACTGTTCTACACCTTTTTGTTTTGTAAATCTCTTTCTCCTTGCTCGCTCTCGTTCCGCCTCGCAAACACCCACCTCGAGCAGGGAAAACTGCCGCGTTTTTATACAGATGACCATCTCCCGATTAGCAACAAATTAATCACTTAATTCGGGAGGGGCCACCTTCTGCATAGGTTTTTAATGTGGATGGGGCTCCCCATCCATGCTGCAAAACAAATACAAAACATACGGCTACACCATCATATATAAATACACTAAATCATAATACAAACAAACACAAAACAATACAGGGGCGGAGGGGGAGACCCCGTTCTAAAAATAAACAAACAATACTGTACAGGGCTCCTCGCCCTGTTACAGGCACTTCGGGGGGCTTTCGGTCTCAGGACCCAAACACACGGCAACAGTATAAAAGTATTCCAGAACGACGTGTACTGTTTAAAACAGAAGATCAGATGTTAGCTTTCTGCTGCCCTTGCTGGCACATCATTTCCATCTACAGTAAAATAACCTGCAGGTAACTGCACAGTGCAGTCCAACTGTTCGATTGTTGCTAGCGTTTTAGATGTTACTACTTCACCATGCATTTCTAACCCCCTGTGTAAAAAGGTTCTGAACTTTTACTCAGTTGCCTGTATGCCCTCTCGTTCTACTCTCTGTGCTACTTTTGAAATACAGTAGTGACTTGGGTTAACTTTATCTATATCCTATGGGATTTTATAAACTTGAATTAAATCTCCTGTTCCCTGCCTTGTATCTGCACTGAAGAGATGTCATTATTTTAAGCTGTCCTCATAGCTCATGCCATTAAGTCCTAGGATCTGCCTAGTTGCCCTTCTCTGATGCAATAATGTAATACTGAGGTGACCAGAGCTCGACACAGTATTCAAAGAGGAGTCTTTAATTTATCTATAACTTTTGGGGTCTTCATTTTATGAACTTTAATACAATTCCCTGCTACCTAACATGCAACAAAAGAATAGACATGGTCAAAAAAAGATGATAAGAGGTTGATAAGATGGTAATTTGAATAAAATTACAGAGTTTATTACTGGACATGCAAATATATGTTTATGATTATGCAAATTTTTAACGGAGTGTACAAAAATATGAAGTCTTTCTGTCATTTCAGGCATGTGGCTTTTGTGATTCTAAGTAAATTAAATAAAATGTATAATCACAATTTTGAAAAAAATGTTTTCCCCTCAATATTGCCACAAATTAGGTGTCCATTAAACACATATTGGCTCAAGAATCAACCGGTCAATGCGACCACATTCCAAGCGCCAGTAGTGAGACCCAGCTGGGACCCCTTGCTCACTTTATTTAGGGGCATCTGCACAAAACTCAGGGATCATTCGTTGTCTGTTTTTAAGTCTTTAAAGAAGCTAACAAGGGCTATATTTTTAAAAGTGTTCACCCCAATATTTAATTAACTACTAATCAAGGGAGAAATCTCCATCATGACATTGGTCTGCATTATTTGGATGTTTGGTTTTAATTTCGTAAAATAAAACAGGTGTTAAAAAAAGAGAGTCAATTAAAGATTGGAGTAAATGCTTTGAAAACATTCTCCCAACAGTGTAGAAAATATAAAACTACTATATTTATCAAAGTACACAATGGTCTTATCAATTGATCTAAACAGTGGCAGATCTTAATACCACCACTATTTTAAAGAAATTAAATGTAAGGGACAAAACCAATATATCTAACAGTGTGTGTGAGTCTCTTAACTGTATATTTAAAACAATCCTTGCTTATATACAAGGTGCACACTATAATTAAAAGGGAAGCTTTAGGCAGAACACGAAGGTTGTGAATTCCCGCTGGTAACAGCGCTGGCAGAGCCTTGTTTTTACTTGATGTTTTCAGGTCGGCGTTTCATATGCTCCGTGTTCGTGTGACAGATAATGTTTCATGAAAATCCATGTGGTAGTTTTTAAGTTACAAAAATCGCTAAAAAATTTGTTTTGACAAATTAGTCACTAAAATAACTCAAGTATTGTGGCAAAGTGGTTGGTGGTGCACAGGTGTGGAGCTGCTACAGATAATGACAAACAGCAAAGTGCTGGGTGACATTATCTGTAGTAACATTTTGCTCCTTCTTTAGCGTTCTCTTAACTGTGTTTTTGTACTGTATTTCCACTGTGTTTATGTACTGTAATTCCCACTGTCATCGTGTTCCCTTCCCGTGCAGTATTTCCTGTTGCTGGTGAGCTTCCCTTTCTAATTCCGAGCTTGTGTGTGGTGCCTTTGTGTCTCCCCTATGATTGGTTGTTGTTCTTCTGTCCTTATTGGCTGTTGTTTGTCTGTGCCCATTGGTCCTTGTTTGCAGCTGAGGATCAGTGGGATGTGTGTAAGGTCTGGTATGCTATTAGCATAAAGGGACGGAGCAAAGGTTATAAAAGGCACTGCGCCACCATTTTATGTGTTGTTGTTATTTGCGTTGCGCTGGTTCCTCTATTCCAGTGTGAAAGTGTGTGCTGTGAAGCCGACAGAGCAGACACGTGCATGTAATCATTTTTTATTTTAATGCTGTGCTGCTTATCTTGTAATGAAGTGGCTTTGATTATTCTAATTGAACTGTTTAGAGCACAAATTCCTCTGTGATCCAAAGGACGGACAATATTTTAGAACAGGAAAATGAGTGGCAAAACTCTGAACTCAGTGGGATTCTAGGCGTTAATGGCACGGGAACAGCATATAAGAGTAGATATTTTACAGCATTTAAAGAAATTAAGAATTATCGTTCATTTTTATCTCTGTGTAGTACTGTACGTTAAATTGAGTTTTACATATTTGGCGTATTTGTTTTTATTCTGTAAAAGTTACTACTTTATTGTCATTATTATTAGTTGTTAAATTATGTAAAGATGCCAGTAATACTAAATACTTGTTCTGATGCTTAGCATTTCTAAGTATATGACCTGAGAAAACCTTTTTTAATTTTCTTTTGTTTCTGTTTAAAATATTATTCTTCATTACATTATTCTATACTGTAGCTTTAAAAAAAAGTCGTACTTAATCTGAAAGAGACCTTGTTTACAGGTGATACTGTTTATACTGTTTATATTCCCAAAGGTAGTTTCATCAGTTACAACACTGTGTTATTCAGCAGGCCAAATAGTGCTGAAACTGCTTCTTAAACCCACTTTAGGCTGTTTGGTTATACTCGTTTGTGTGGGTTCATGTAAGTCATTGCCCTGGTATGATCTAGCTGGTCTGGACATCCTCAAAGTCGATGCTGTCTGATGGTGTGTAGATCTGCCTAGATGTCCTTTGTGTTTGTAGATAGTTGTGTAGCGCACACGCAGCCAAGACAAGATGAGAACTCTTCTCTGGAGCCAAGGCTATGGTAGATCGAAAGACTCGCCATCTGTTTGCTAGGATTCCAAAAGCGTTTTCTACGCAGCGTCCAGCATTTGAAAACCTATAAGAATAGAAATTTCACTTACTAGAGATGCAATGAGTTTTCTAGATGCAGCATAATAATAATTATAAAAATCTTTTATTGGTAATATAACAAGCTTATAGACAACACTAATATTTTTACTTTTTAATATACACTGCTATATATACTACAAAAATGGTATGTAGTTGTAACCATGTAATTTGCTTAAAATGTGTGATTATAGTTTATGAGATGATGTATGAGTAATAACAAACTAGCCTGTAGCTAAATATGAGATTCTCTGGAGTCAGCTGAATTTGTGGATAAGGTTTCATAATCCTTTTCTTTAAGCCAAAAGCATCATCTGCTACAACCACATAAGGAACAGGATAACTGCATAATGGAAGGGCAGAAGGTTGTGGCAAAGTGCAGGGAATTATCCTGCAAAGCCGGACTTATTGTACATTTATTCCATACCGATCCACACTTACTCTGCCATGTCTCCCTACCTCCACATACAGGAACATAAGATTAGCATCCACCAGGGCCATAAGAACAACTGACTTAGTGCCCTTGTAATTATAATAATGTGAACCAGTGGCTGAATTGTGAAATGCTTGCCATCTAATGCTCCAATGTGAAACAACAGTTAATAAAAAATAAAAAAAAAACTGAAATGTCTTGGTTAGATAAGTATTCACCCCCCTGAGTCAATACTTGGTAGAACCACCTTTGGCAGCAATTACAGCTGTGAGTCTGTTGGGGTAAGTCTCTATCAGGTTTGTACATATGGATTGTGCAATATTCACCCATTCTTGGCAAAATTGTTCAAGCTCTGTCAAGTTGGATGGGGGTCGTTGGAGGACAGCAATCATCAAGTGTTGCCACAGATTTTCAATTGGATTAACGTCCGAGCTTTGACTGGGCCACTCTAGGACATTCACTTTCTTGTTTTTAAGCCACTCCAGTGTCGCTTTGGCTGTGTGCTTGGGGTCATTGTCCTGCTGAAAGGTAAATCTCCATCCCAGCCTTAGGTCTTTTGCAGACTGAGGAAGGTTTTCCTCAAGGATTTGCCTGTATTTAGCTTCATCCATTTTGCCCTCTACCCTGACAAACTTCCCAGTCCCTGCCGATGAAAAGCATCCCAATAGCATGATGCTGCCACCACCATGCTTCATGGTAGGGGTGGTATTACCTGGTTGATGTGCTGTGTTGGGTTTGCGCCAGACATAATGCTTTGCATTTAGGCCAAATAGTTAATTTTTTGTCTCATCAGACCACAGTATCCATCTCAGCCATGGAACGCTGGTCTTTCAGAGTTGTCGTTGGCCTCTTGGTGGCTTCTCTGACCAATGCCTTTCTTACCCGGCTGATCAGCTTGTAAGAGCGACCTGCTCTAAGCAGATTCTGGGTGGTGCCGTATGCCTTCCATTTCTTAATGATGGACTTGACTGTGCTCCAAGGGATATTCAATGCCTTTGAAATCTTTTTATACCCCTCCCCTGATCTGTGTCTTTCCACAACTTTATCCCAGAGTTGTTTTGAAAGCTCCTTGGTCTTCATCGTAGTATCTTTGCTTTGAATGCACTACCCAACTGTGGGACCTTACAGAGACAGATGTATTTAATCTGAAATCATGTGAACCACTTTTATTGCACTTTTATTGACTCCATTTACCTTCTGTGAATTCTGAAGGCAATTGGTTGCACCTGTGCTTATTTAGGGGTGTCATAGCAAAGGGGGTGAATACTTATCTAATGAAAACTTTTTAGCTTTTTAATTTTAATTGATTTGTCCCCCCACCCCAATTTTTTCACATTGAAAGTGTTGAGTAGGTTGTGTAAATCAAAGGGAAAAATCCCATTTAAATGCATCAAGATTTCAGGTATGCATTATTATCATTTAAAGGTGATTTTTTATAAAAGTTCAGTGTCCCCTCTTCTAGTTCTTATACTTTCTTGCGGCAGCAATTACATTCTATGTATCTTTTTTCTATTAATAGTGAAAAGCAGGCGCTAGCAGCAGCTGTCACTGTGAAAAATAAATGTGCAGTGCAGTATTGGCAGACTGTCAATCAAAGCAGAAATTCACAAATCAGAGCTAAGAGATTGCCTACCTGTAGGCGGGATGTAGACCGAGAGCTCTGACAATAGGACAGTGTTAAGATCATGTGATCGCTCTGCTGGCAGATGTAAGCAGTGTGTTCCGTATTAATACAGTTATAACATGTTGAATCCGCTATCAAATAATGCAAAGTATAAAGAACAAAACAGGCAGCCTTAGGAGTTTGAATACCTAAAAGGTATTGACAGTGTCGACCCAAGGGACTTTTTCAGCCTGAAAAAAGAAACAAGGACCAGGGGTCACAAATGGAGTTTAGAAAAAGGGGCATTCAGAACAGAAAATAGGAGACACTTTTGTACACAGAGAATTGTGAGGGTCTGGAATCAACTCCCCAGTAATGTTGTTGAAGCTGAAACCCTGGGATCCTTCAAGAAGCTGCTTGATGAGATTTTGGGATCAATAAGCTACTAACAACCAAACAAGCAAGATGGGCCGAATGGCCTCCTCTCGTTTGTAAACTTTCTTATGTTCTTATGTTCTTATGAATGCATTTGTACCACAGGCTCAGTTTTGAGGTGCTGGAATGGATTTTTATTTTAATAGAAAAGTTTTCATACTGACTTTTGTATATGATAATTAATTTAAAAATTCAATTGATGCCTGTGATTGCACGTTTTTATGACTAAATAGCTATTAACATTTAAAATATTGAGTATGTACATACCGGTAATTGATTTATTAAAATGTTTAGCTATACTGCTGTTTTATTGACTATGGGCTTGCTCACAGTCATCTTAAAATAGAGTTAGAATATGTTTAGTAAAATAAAATAAATAATAATAATAATAATAATAATATAATAATAATAATAATAATAATAATAATAATAATAATAATAATAATAAAGTTTTTTGTGAATGTGATTTTGCAAGTTGTATTTGGTTGTATTTGGTTGTACAGAGTAGTAGCGAAAAAAGTAACTTATGCTCAGAAATTAGAATTTAAGAGTTATGTTTTTTGGTTTTACTCACGAGTGATTCATGTTCAGGTATTTATGAATGGGAATAATAAGAAACATAATAAGAAAATAACTGCATTTCTAAAATTTTCAATTATACAAAGGTGCCTAATTTAAATGTTTGATAAAAACGTATGTGTAGTTTTTGCAATTTATTTACTAAAATTTAGTGTTGTAAATTTTCACTCAATGCATATTCTATGTGATTTCCATCTTTCACAATATTTATTTAAGTGAATAAAGGACAGTTAATCAGGTTTATTTATAATTTTACAGGTTTAAACATACGAAATGGTTTTAATGTAACATTTTCCCAAGAAATGCCCATAGTGGGATGCAGTTGCCTAATGCAGCTGAACAGATGGGCCTCAGATAAAAAAAAGTTTGTGAACTTCTGCCTTAGGCCACCCCTTTGAGCATGTGATCATGAAAAGAGATTGTATGATTTTTAACATGGCCACATGGTGAGCAGATCAGTTTCAAACATTTATTTAAAAAAAATCACTTCAGGTGCCTGAAAATCATTGATTAGGGTTATTATACGTCATTACCGTAATTTCTATTCTGCTATGATTAAATGTTTTACGAAATAAATGCTCATAGGTTAGAATTATTTCATGATTTATATGTTCAACGTTATGCAAGGTCAGAATTTGTGGGCCTCAGATCCTGCAGGCATTGCTGCAAACTGTAGCTGGGCAACAAGAAACCCTCCGTGCACACCAGGTAACATAACAAGAGACGCTGAGAATGGACCAGGAGTCAATGATGTTGCATCAAGAAACTAATCGGTTGTTGCAGGAAGAGCTACGGGTGGAGAAAGGAATGAAGGGAAGTCTGCAAGGTTTGACAAAATGGAGGGCCGTGTTTCAGATAAACCTCTGAAAAATACAAGCCACTACCTACAAAAAATGGCCCGACAGGATGATGTGGAGGCGTACTTAATCATCTTTGAGCTTTGAATCTTTGAACAGCTGAAAGAGAAGTGGCCAAAAGCAAAGAGAAAAAAAAGTGGCCAAAAGCAGAGAAAAGCAAAAGGCTGGATTACTTGCATTCTGTCTTGTGAGAGATTCTCAGAAAGCTTACTTCGACCTGGACTTCAGTGATTCTCAGGATTATGAAAACTTGATGAATGAGATACTGCATAGGCTGGGGGTGACGGATACAGTTCGGGTCCATCGATTCACCAATGGGTGTGCAACTCCAAACAACCTCCCAGGTCCCAAATGTTTGACCTCATAAACCTGGCACGGAAGTATCATGGAAGTGGTGGTCTTGGATCAATTCCAGCAAGGACTTCCAAAGGAAGTGTGCCAATTGGTCGGCCAGAACGACATCACCAAAGCTGATCAATTGCCCTCCGCTAAATTGGAAGAAGACCCAACTGACTTTATGAATCTTCCCTTATTGAAAGGACATCTGGGAGGTGTAGTTTCCCTTAGGGCTGCCATCTTACTTCCGGTAACATGAGGGCATAATCTGCCATCAAACTTGCCCTCACATACCTACCATTAATGACCTTGCCCCATGTTTTACCACATACGTATACAGGATAAAGGACGTCTGCCAATAAATAAATAAAATATATCGTATTACTGTATATTGTACTTGCTCTCAACTGTATTGTGCTTCTCTGTAACGTGATATTTTGTAACGACTGCAGGGGGGGATCCAGAGGGGGTCTGCCCCCCCCCCCCCCTTTTCATTAAAAATATCAATGTATTGTTTAATGGTATGTTTCATATCAGGTATCCCCCAACCTTCATGACAGTCTGGACCCCCCTCCCTTCATGAAAGTCTAGATCCCCCCATGGACTGTCAGTTATAAATAATATTAGCCTTACCTATAACTGGTTGTATCATCCCTTTGAAGCTCATTCAGTAAACTGTGAAAGCACCTTTTTTCTGTTGTTGTAAGAGCCGCTTCTTAACCCAAATGCTCTTTCACAGTGTGTTTTTTTTTTATCTTCCTACAGATTAATTAATAGCAGTGCACTTACGGCCCTTTTTCATTTAATGGCTGCCATTTCAAACCGTTAATTTACCGTTAATTCCAGAATCATGTGATGTAGTTCTGAAATATGATTGGATATTGCTTGGATTAAAGGCAATTTGGATCAAATGCGATGCGTAACAGGGCAAATTTCACACGGTGATGTCAAAGGCAAAACTTTGCTACAATTTATGTTACCAGCGCATTGACCCATGTAACAAGTCCTTAATACCCTAAAAATAATATCTTGTTTTATGTATGAGAAGTCTATGTATATGTGTGTAAAGCATCTAAACTAAGAGTTGCACCACAAATAAATAAATTGCAAAGCAAAAACTTCCTGTGGAAGGGTGGTGGGTAATTCACTGACACACAAGACGGAACAGTTGTACTTGGAACACCGCCCAGGTGCCCAGTTTTATTTTCAGCAATTTTACTGTTTTACCTGCAGAGGGCACTGTTGTCCGTGGGCTGCCTATCAACAATGATAAACAGCACCACGGAAATACCAAAGCTGGTAAGTTGAATGAACTGTGGACGCACTCGCAGGTGCTCAAAAGAATATAGAGAACAGAAGGCGAAAAGAACAAGGGAAAATACCCGCACGACCCGGATCACCGTCCTACTCTGGCGGCTCCCTGCCTACTCTAAACAATAGTTCGGGGTCTGCCCAAGGGTTCCCCGCTGTCACTCTCTGGCTTGTTCGCTGTTCCCAGCTGGTCTCTTCGTCCTTGACCAGCGCTTTCGCACACACAGTGCGTCTACAAAGGCAGCCCTGAGGAAACAGCAGAGCGTTATTTTATAGGACCAACAATCTCCCAAGACGACGCGCCTCTCAGCCATTCAGAGAGGGGGAAAGTCCACACACCCACTTTCCCACCTCCCCGTGTCACTGCCATGACTCACAGGCGGTTGTTGGACAACTGCCGCCCTCTTCCTGCAGCCTGTGAACATGTCTGTCCTGTCCTGTCCAGTGGTGAATACACATGTTGTCTGAAGTGAACCCACCTACAGTACCAGTTAAGCAGCGTGTACACCCCAAACGTCTATAATTACTTGCCTTTTCTCTGCTGTAACAGGCTCTTATTTCTTACTTGTTTGAGGATCAAAGAAAGTTGTATTCTAGTAAATGTGAGATTTAATTACCCATTTACAGGCAATGTTGTCTGCCCTTGGCAAAATGGTTAGGTTACGCATTATATAGATAATCCCATTTGAACACTGTGTTTCAACAGAGGCATAATTACAATCTGTTTGTAGAATGGACTTGATAGTCTCACAGAAGGCTGTATAGGATGTAATTAGAATTATGGTCTAATTTGAGCTTCCAAAGTTGAATCACTGTAATCAGTTAAAGAATCAGTAAACAGGCTTTTAATGGTGTAAATCAAAAGACACTGTAGCTACATTGAGTTATTTGTTCATACTGATGTGAACCGATTTTGTATAGAAACTTCAGGAGCAATAAGTACCAAATTTCCTAATTGAATAGCAGGTAACAATCAATACTAATTGATAGATTGAGAACAATTTCATATTCGAAAGCTAGACGCAAAATGCAAATATGTAGACTCTTCACAAAAGCCTTGAAATGCAACTTAATATTATGCATATACATGTTTTCTTCACAGTATTATAATATATGCATTGAGATACATTTATTATTAAAGATGTTTTTTTTATCAGATTTTGACATTTCTCATCACAAAAAAAACATAAAGAGTTTTAGTCTGGCACTGTACAAGGAAAGCATGTGTTACTGGGTAGCTTGCTATGTGAGGCTCCAAACAGAGCACCAGGTTCATTAATGAAGGTTGAATTGAGGCACGCAAAATAAACAATTTCAATGTCAGTGATCCACTCTCAAGTCTTAGGCATTCTCAGATATGTTTCCAAGAATAATTGGAGAATTTGCTGGAATAAAATGAACAGTTCTTATGTTGCAGGACCTTTGGCCCCCCCAGAAAAGAATAGTGATACTCCATTAATGTCTTGATGGATCAAACATGTACTTTATGCTATACAGCGGATGCTGTTCATTTTCTAATACGGATTACAATAATTACATCATTTTGACCACAGGTTGCATATTGAGCACCAGGGGTCTAGGATATTTAATTTGTAAGCTGCCATATGCATGTACTGTACATATATTCCTTTGCTCTCACATACATGAGTTTGCTAATCATGTTTGCTTAAAACCTTGACTTTCAAAACCTTTTTTATGACAAAATTAACCTTTTCAATGATGAGAAACTGTCTCAAATCTACGTCTCAAATGAGGTGACAGTACAGACTAAGGGTAGAACAGCTGTTGATCTGACAGAATTGAGCATGTAAAAATAGTCGAATAGGCCGACTAGTCGCCACTTTAACAAATCCTAATAAATCATGTATTTGATAATGTCTGGTGCTCTATTTGTGAATGAACACCTTGCTGTTTGTGCTCTATTTATTAATGTTCTAAAATGTAATTTATATGTTAATGGATTGCAACCACATGCTTTACAATTGCAATGGATTGCAACCATATGCTTTACAATTGCAATGGATTGCAACCATATGCTTTACAATTGCAATGGATTGCAACCATATGCTTTGCAATTGCTTAACAATCTCATGCGATCCATCGACTGCCAGTTTTTGAGGTTGACTGTCCTTTTCTAATCCAGTAGTTGACTAGTTGGAATCATCTCAAGTACCTACAGTCAGCAAAGTCTGTCAGATCAAACACTGATTTGTAAGTGGGAGATGCAGTTTTATATAGGTATGCTATTTGCATAGCCAGTTATTCAGTCATGCCAGGACAGCCCATTGACATAAAGGTTTGTGCTAAACATTGCAGGTGTTCAACCCCAAAACACAAAATTTGCATCTCAACCTCGACCAAGAATATCTAACTTAAGCAGGCTAAACACGTAAGCAGGCTAAATGAAAACAGATCTGATCTTTTTAAGAACAACCAGAGGACACTTATCTGTCATGCAAAGCATATGTTCAATAACTTACAATATGGTGTTCATGAAGATTGAGGAAGTTGCTTTTATACAGCTCAGTTTGCTGTCTGAGCTTTGAAGAGCAGAATAATACAACTGTGTTAATGAGATTCTGTATGAAATAACACCCTGTTATCCTCATGCTTTAAACAGACTGTACAAAGGGATTTATGAGTATTCCTTAACCAAATGATCTTCAGTGGAAATGCACACAGTGGTACTATATTACCAAACTCATATCTGCCAGCTCTTTAGACACTACCACTTCTTTGCCGCCCTACAGGTTTTTCAGCTAGGTCCTCTGCATTCCCAGTGTTGCCATTTCTGTGGTTTGCTAATGTTTTCTGTTGGTATTTCTTCAGATTATCCCCGTGTTATTTAACTGTAGGGTATCCTCAATAATGTCAGCAGATTTTTAGTCAGTACGGATTTATCCCACCAATAGTGTACAAAAGAAGTGAAAGGCAAAAATCAAATCCGCTAAATGGGGACTGTGAACAGGATGTACAAGGGGTGCAATAATAAACGGTCCAGACAAGGTTCCTCTCCCAAAACAGTCTGTGCTTGTTAATTTGGTACACAAAAAGAAAGTAAATGGTTTCCAAAAATAAAGCAGGTCTCCCCAGTACCAGCAATGGTATAGGGGAAGCAAAACATGCCGGGTCTCAGTACCAAACAAAACCAAACAAATCAAAACAAGACCCTGCGATGGTTCTCTGTGCTGTGCTGGTAGTGCAAGTAGCTGTGCATGTCCAGTGGTTCTCTGTGCTGTGCTGGTAGTGCAAGTGGCTGTGCATGTCCGGTGGTTCTTTGTGTTGTGCTGGCCTTGCAGTAAAACAGTGACTGGGGTGATTGCTGGTTCAGTTGGTGCAGCTCCAGGTCTCCTTGGTCCTCCTCTATAACTGCAAACCAAAACAAACGCAGGCTCCATCTGGTTAGTGATGAACACTCAGCGTTAGGGGTCATACTTGTGTAGCTGCGTCCCCTTTGTACTACCCAACTCCTCCTTATAATCAGCTCGCCGCCCCAGTGTAACCAATAACTGCTCGGCCCGCAGCTGATCACAAGTGAGTCGCTTCTTTTATTGACAGCTATGTGCCTCCACCGAGACAAACAAAACGGACTACACAGACAAACACGGTGAGCTGGTATTAATATTTACTTTACGTTTTTATAACCTCTGTCTCCAATCCCATTCTCCACTCACTGAACACGCAACCCCGAGTGAGTGAAAACATGCTGCTTGTATGCAGCTGTACCGAGACTCGATTGCTAATCAATCATTCAATTGGCGTCTCGGGGCACGTGAATTAATAAAGTGCAATTCCCTGTGCTCACATATTATTACATTTTACCTGCATGTGAAGTGCTGTGCAATCCTCATGCCTAAATACAAATATACATTTAAAAACTTGTGCGCATAACCCATATTGCATCCCGTGTACCAATGACTATACGCTAACATTAACACAATACTCAACATACAACACCGAAATACACACAGGGTGGGGCAACATTGCCACAAAGGTCTATTGTAATGACCTATCTAATGGGGGACCTAAATACCACCACTCTTTAGTTCTCTATCAGTCCAGCTATGCTAGTCCCCCTCAGTGATTTATAGAACCATTTAAAACATTAATACTGTATATACAATACAAATTCAAAACGTGGCTGTACAAGAATCAGAACAATTCCAATTTTAATAACAAGCTGGTGTAGTCTAAGTATCTTTATTTCTTATTTAAAAAATTAGCAGGGTCCGTGTCTGTTTAGGCCTTGCTCTGCAAAAGCATTAGAAGTGCAAAAGACCGTTTCCAAAAAAACATGTGAGAAATATTTAGCAGTGCTATAAATTATTAGATTTCATTCTGGAGACAAATATGAAAATTATTGTGTCCTGTTTTGCAGTCTTAAAAGTATGCAAATATTTCAGCTATGCTTTCATCATAGTTATAACACTGAGGATGCATTTTCTGAAAAGTGTGCTCACATGCTTAGATTCTACTGGATATCTTATTCTGAAAATGTGCGTCAACTGCAATTCACTTACAGTAAATAAAGCTGAATGTGTTAGCACAGGTTTTTGTTATTTCAATCATAGGAACGACTTCCATTAATAGTCTTCTGATAAAAGAACTAGGAGACCAATATCATGAGCACACCCAACGGATTAAAGTAAGGCTTCCCTTTGTCCCAGTATAACCCTGAGGGTTCTATTCAAGTTAAAGATTAATGTCAAAGCAAAACAAGGAACCTTTTTTTACGGGAAAACCTGCCCGATGCCAACAAATGTGTATTGCAGGGAAGTTAAAACACAGGCTTGCTGTAACGAACAGGAAAATAAAATATAAAATAGGAAATAATATACTATGCCATGGAAAAACCCTTTGTTTCCAGGGTTCAGTAGCGTTGAAACATTTTTTGTTTAGGTTAAACTGAGATGATCAACATTATTGACGCAGTATCCAAAATAATGGAGGAAAAATAATGCATGGGAATATACCCAGAGCTTTATGACAAAGGTCATCGTAATTATTATACCATGAAAGATAATATAAAGGAGTCAATTTGGAAGGGGAAACAACCGCTAATAAAACGAACAAACAAAATTAACCTTGCTTTCAGCTGGAGAATTAACTAAACAATACTTTGTGTGGTCCCTGTGCATACATGCGGGAACTCCTGACATCTAGTGGTCAACCCATTACACTGCAGGGAACAAAGCTTTCCTTCTCAATCTAACACACTGATTCAGCAGCACTTCACCACAGCAATTATATCGATCCGCTTTTAACCCTTTGCGGTCATATACCGGACCAGGTCCGACATTACAATTTTCCCTTTCTGGTACGATGTCAGACGCTGTCCGACATCATCAAAAAGGCGTAAAGCACAGGTCTCTAGTAATTTTTTCTCCGGAAAAAGACAGAGTACACTGTATTTAAAAGGTAAAGGCAACTGTCCAAACAAAGCTGAAACCCTAACGGTCTCGTAGTTTATGATGTCACAGAAACCTCAGATGGAATTATTTTCCTGTAACTCACTCTATTATTCTATATATATTGAAACACAGCCTCCCAGCCCAGGTTCGTTTTGCACCCTTTAAAAGCATACCCAGACACAGAACTGCCCTTTAGCACTTGTATTTACACAAAACAAAAACCTAACCCCGTCAAGGTGCACAAACTAAACTTTTACGTCAACCTAACTACCACGGGACTGCTAAGCAGTTTACCCATTTCAAACAGTTTCTACGACACATAGCTGTTTGCTCGCACACACAGTACTCACGGTTCTCAAACTAGTTACCTACACACAGACTTCATCAGCATGACTCCTACTTCCTAACCCACCACCAACACAGACAACGATAAGCTTTTATACACACCCACAGTACATTAATTACAAACACTTAAACCATAATTAATTTAAACAATCCCCAAGTGCACCAAGGTGATGGATTGCCTCGACCTGTGTGATGCGCCTGGCTGAGTTAACCTAGTTTCGCTACATTGATGTCAGAAGTGGACTCAGGTACTCCGGCATGCACTAGTCAGAGTGTAGCCTGGTGATCAAGTCCGGGACGGACTTGAGGCTGGCAGGGGAGAGTGTAGCGTGCACGGGGGAAGGCAGCAGCAGGGCTGGTAGCTGACTGAATAACACATGAAGACATAAGCCCGATATACGCTCCTTGCAAAGGAGCCTGCTCTTTTTATTTTTTAAATTAAGGACAATGTTTTGTGCTGTTCTAAAAAAAAATATTTTTTTGTTTATTTAAGAGATTGTGAGGGATTAATTCGTCAACATGTTGTTTTCTTTTGATATTTCGCTGTTGTGGATGTGCGCCAGTAATCACCAAAAGTAAATCTTCTGGGGTGAAATGAATATAAGTGATTCTCATGCTGTCGAATGGGTAGAGGCGGATCAGCGCTTATTCAAGGTGGTGTGGTTTTGGGGGTGTTAAGAAATGTGTTCTACGTTACATTGGGGTGTTGAAGGTTTATTTTGTAAACTGAATAAATACACAAAAACAATGCACTGTGAATACAATGTTTATTTGAACAAATTGCATACAAAAAAGAATGCTTTAAGTTTTTAGACAATAAACATCACTGTGTTTAACAACACCACTTCATGATGTCTGATCTTGTAAGCATTCTGAGCTGTTTGTTTGTTCGATCCCTTATTGTTGTGCTGTGGATCTGCTCTGAGCTGCCTGTATCCCCATAGAATGTGCTTCATGTATGAAGGCAGCCCTTTTTTGCCTCTGGATCCATCGTAATTTACATTGTTTTCCCACTCGTGATACCGTTCAGTTGTAATGAGCACCCTGAACAGCAATGCAACATATCTGTCCGCTCTTCCTCGGCTCAAGACATGGATTTCCACTTCCTTTTCCAGGCTGATACTGTTGATTACAATGTTTGGTGGAACGGTGGCACTGCATAGTACCTGGTTTTGCATGGCGTCCGGTAAAGGGGCAGGTATGGCAGCCACGGTGGGATCTTGGGTGAAATGTGCTGAGTCCTCTTGCAAGGAAGTGCTGTCATGCCCAGGGTATGCAACAATTACTTCTGGTATTGCTTCACACATCTGTGTACTCTCCAGTGGTTCATTCTCATAGTGACTGCATGCGTTCAGGGAGTTCCCTCGCAACCTTGGTAAGAGATCAGACTGCTTCGTGCCGTTGTTTTTCATTCTCCAGCACAAGCTTTTTCAGGACAGAGTTCTTTGCCGGGTGAGCAGGTACAATGTGCTGCAGAGGTGAACTGCGGCCGGGCGGTTGCGGGAAAGGGAGCTGTGCGAAGACATTTGCCTGTGTACCAAAATAAAACATATTTTAGTATAAGCAGTAGCACACACTTTCCAAACAGCACAAGCTTTAAAGGGAATTTAATGTTTAAAATTGAGTCTGCTTATTTTGGCGCTGAAGTAGCCCAATACAACCTGAGCACTACAGTTAGCCTACACATGTTACTGTTTTTAGTATCTTTTAAAAATGTTGTACCCCACAAGTATTAATGTATTGTTTGTTTGTCTGTGTTCAAGGACCCCCTTGTAAATGAGGCCTCGGTCTCGACGGATACATTTCCTGGTAAAATAAATACAAAATCTGTAGCCTATAATATCGTAGCTTTGGCTTATTGACAAGCTTCCTCTTTGCATCTGGATGGCAGCTTTCATTATTACAAAGCCTCATTTTGCTTTACTTCTGACCGTCATTTTTGATCTGCTGTCTCTCCAACTCCGCTTTTGATTCAGCGAGTTAGTTTATGGGCATCTGGTAAAATAAAAAGTACAAGACAGATTAATGAAGTGCATCAGTACATAAAAAATGAGAGCTTCCCAGTATTCAACAATAAAATGTAATATGCATTGCAATAACAAGAAAACAAAAAACAAATGCTTAACACCAAGCTTCATAATTTTCACTGGCAAAGTTTCCTTCTCTTTTCCCTTCTTTCAGAGAACCACGTTGCTGCCCTGCTTCAATGTGCCAACAATATCTTTAGTTACGACGATGTTAGTCTTGTTCAGTTCATATCCAATGTAGGACACAAGGGCAAGACTAAGGGATTAATTCATCAGCATGTTATTTTATTTTTATTTTTAATCGTGTTCTTGTTTTTACCATGAATATCTCTTTACAGTCTCAATGACAGTAGAAGATTAGATAGAAGATTAGCCAACTAATGAGTCATAATGGTACTTTTAATGTGGCAATGTTAAAAACGTGTAAGATAATTGGCACGATAAGTAAGTGATCCGCTCAAAGTGAGATCGCTCAGAAAGCTCAATGCAAAAATGACTTAAAAAGGACAAAATACAGCAATGGAGTATGGAAAGATGCATGCGGGGAATAATAATAAGAAACAGGAAAAGGAATGAATCGATAAGAGCGCAAGCAAAAGTATGCAATGTTATCATAAAAGCGAAAAAACAGAAACGGCAGTGTGGACCGGACATGTAGCAAGAAGAACAGACCATGGCTGGACCAAGGAGATACTAGACTGGATCCCAAGAGAGACAAAGCAACCAAGAAGAAGACCTCCAGGGAGATGGCAAGATGAAAATAGGAAACACGCCGGAGCAGCGTGGACGAGGGACGCAGCAGGAAGAATCTTGGGGAGGCCTTCATCCAGCAGTGGATTGATATATATATATATATATATTATATATATAATATATATATATATATATATATATAATATATATATATATGTTGGTGCATGTACCCAGAATGGCCTTACTTCAGGTTCGTGCCCCTATAGAAACGTGACCCAGAGACTTAAACTTAATTTTTTTTTAAGCACTTCTAAAGGTAGGAATAAATCAAAAACAAAATAAACACCTAGCTCTTCCGAGCACTGACTACACATGTACAGATCCCTGAGTAACTCACAGGACAGCTGAACCATGTGCCTAATATACAAACTAAAAAAAGGTTCACACAGCACCTTTTTACACAGTATACGACAAACAGTCAGGCTCTTCACACAGCAGCAGCTCTGAATGAACTAACTCTGGGGTTTAGATGCCCCAGAGAAACAGGTATAGACAGCTGGCTCTAATTTAACAATAATGAGGCCAACTGCCAAAACAGTAATGCAATTAATTAATAATTAAACAATTAACAAATTAAACACTGAACTTTCTCCTGTGTCAAGTGTGTTATTCTCTCAGTGAAAACAAGACCATGGTTGACTAATTCAAAGATAATGCCAATTCAAAGATGACCTATTGTAGTACAAATCATGCATGACGAATGCAATCGTTGCCTGTCAGTCATCTTCACACAAACTGCAACCAGACAACGAACGTGAGGAGCAATCTACACTGGATAGTTTTTCCAAGAGAAAGGACGTGTAATGATTGTATTCAGCATGTAAGTGCACATTCTTTCCTTTTTCATTTCTTCACTGTTTTCTTTTAAACATACCAAAGGGGGGTTAATTAGTGCTGGTGTAATTTATATGTGGAAACAGGTTTGTTTTGTGTGCTTTTTGGAGTTGTTATGTTTGATCAAATGATTGTTTACAGACGGCGCTCGATTGAGACTTGCTGCCTGCCTGTCGTATGTGTCTTCTGTGCGTTACCATCATTGTTAGTGTCACATGATCTGTCTGTTTACTTTCCGTTTTGCGTTTAATAAATACTGCGCGCCTGCGTTTCAACTCCAACTCCTCTGTCTTGAGTACCTTGTCACTATACCTTTTAACTGTTGATCAGTGTGGAGGAATCTTCATAAAAGTACTATATATTGATGTTCAGTTCAAACGTACAATTTTATCATTATTCTTCAAGTATTCAATGGGAAACTCCAATCTCTTTCTTTTGTGTATTGTTTTTAACAAATGTTTGCATCTTGGTTTTTGCCCATGGACATTCATCTTGTTAATGGATTGTTCAATTGTTTGAACGTGACTCTCAATTCTTGTGTAAAATCTTTTGCAGTAATTAAAGGATTTTGCCAGGCTGCTCGAACGATTCTTCTTCCAGATTTTGCAGAAATATTTCTTGGTCTTTGTGGCAGAGTGTTTGCAATGAGTAGGTGCGGTGACGTCACAGACCAGGAAGAAGCAAAACAAAACAAAGAAGGATGGGGCAAAACTGAAGCGCAGCGACGCTCAGTGCATTGATTAAATAATAAAAAAAAAGATTTAAACAAAACAAAACACCAAACAAAAGGGCACAAGGGCCAAACAAACAAACACTAACAAGTAGTATGCGAAACCAGCATACGTAGCAATTGATAAGTTGTTTTCATAAATTTACATCTCACCTCTGACACACTCTGCCTTCTGAGCCGAGAGTGGGTCTTTTATATTGGTGGCTCGAGCCTTAATTACCTATTAATAAATTACCTTATTAAGGCTCCAGCCACATTCCCACGAGAGTTCTAGGGAAGGGATTTTAACCCCATCCTCACGACTACACATTTCATCTGTCTCAAACAGTAAATAATAAAAGACAGACAGTGCTCGACCGCCCGCACATAAACGCAATAATAATAATAACAACAACAACAAATGAATACATAAATAATAAAATACACCCCGTCACAGTGTTCCACACCTGGAGCTAGTTGCAGTAGTTCCTGTTCTCCTACGTTTGTCAACAATAGCACACAGTGCTTTTCGGTAAACTGAGTCTTTGCTATATTTCTAGTAGTTTCTTCTTTTTCGTTTAGTTGTATCGCCGCCATTTTGAGATCGTTGCTATACTCTAGTTTTAACCATTATTGTTGCTTTTTTTAATCACACATTTCCAATTTATTTTTCAGCACTTGATTCTTAATTTGATAGATAATTGATTCTATAATTATCATCTGGTGTTGATTTTGAATCATAATTGTCAATCATTAGCAACGAATGGGTTTCATACAAAATATGTTGATTGCCCAAATACTTTTGTCAAAGTATAAAATTAGTTTTTGCAAGTTATTTTTCATTTCATGCATGTTATGTAATAATGTATTGTTTTGTTATAAAGCTGAATCTCTACATTAATTTATATCTGTCAATAGAACAATTAAACATTATAGAAATAATTTTCTTTTCTAATTTTTTTTAAACTGCCCAATACTTTTGTATATAGATATGTAGGTATATAGATATACACACTGTATATTTCTTTTTTATATAGATATACACACCATATATTTATTTTTTTGCTCCTAGCCGTAGACATTTCCAACAGGGACTGTATCTATGGTGACAACCAAATTAAAAACTAGACAAAGAAGATGATTAAAATGAGTCCTTTGGGCTTTGAATAACATTTAGCTATGAGCAGAGCTAGTTTGATTCATCATTACTGTACTCCAACAGCAGTAATAAATGATATTTGCATTTATGCAACACTTTCTGTAATGCAGCTCTATTGTATATACAGTTAGTGAACAAAAAAAGTATATGGTAAGGTGACCTGTGGAGTTTGAACAAATACTCCTTAAGAGTGAATAGAGTAAAACATTTTGCGGTACTTTCATTTGAGTTCAGAAGCTGCTCTTCAGTTCTAGTTGCCCGTCATAGATTAGTCAAGATGCTTAAACGATCAAGTTTCCTTTAGTTTGGCTGGCAATGCACAGCTGTGCACTTGATGGTAAAGTAGATATTGAATCTAGAAGGGAAAGTAAGACAGACTTGAGTCCCCAAGGGGCTCACCTGGTAAAGGCATGGCTGTGTGGTGTGCAGGGTGAGACATGCACTCAAGGTATGTGGCGTAGTTGGTATCAGGATGGCAACCCGCTACTCACAAATAACACCAAGGACACGCTTCAGATTCTGGGACTGCCAGTCTTTTATTGTTAAACTTCAATTTAATGTCAAAACAATAAAAACAAAACAAAAGCCTAGCTCTTCTTTTAAACACTAAAAAAACAACGATTTTCTTTTTAGATACAATATTTCTCTGCCATCCCATTTCTTGGTTATTTTTAAATAGTGTGGAGTCTTTTCTAGGTGGCTAATTGACTGATTGATCAGCCAACCAGCAACTGCATACCTAGCATTCTCAGGCTGCTCAATTGGACAGTTAGTCTCCCCAAAGACACCACACCAAACCAATTAGAGTAGTCTGTCACCTATGCCACTGCAGTGGGTCCAGAGTAAGGGAGGATATGTAAAAAGTCAGATAAACAAATCCTGTTTTAAATACCATTATACACAGATGTAGCAATTACTATAGTCAATTATTATTGTTTTGAGATTCAGCTTTTATCAGGGAGCTCCCCTAAATCCCTTGTTTAGAAAGATACAGGGTATTAATGCTTGTGACAGGGTAGCTGTCTACCGCGTGGATGCGTGCATTCGCTGTTGAATGACAGGCAGGAGATCGAGACGGGGGTCAACACTCCCCCCGGAGGCGAACAGGATTTATTTACATATCAACACACTGAACAGCTCACGTGACACTACCAGCAATGGCAGCGCACTGATCACATACAATACAGTGTAGGAAAACTTTGGTGGGATCTCCAATCTCTGAACTTATCTTCTCTGTTCAATAATAAACTGACGTTGCTGAAGAGATTGATCATGGTGGATAAACAGTGACGGGCTGATGTGTGAGGGGCGGAAACGCAACGGATTACTGTACCTCATTTAAAACCATGTAGCTGTCCAAAGGGTGGCTGTATTGGCTCCAGGCTGTTCCCCAGCTCCTCAACAAAGATTAATGGGTAGCGCTCATTTGGATGCCTCTGTTATGTAAAGTCTTGTACTGTTTAAACTGTGTGATTCCATTATGTATATCCTCTTACAAGTAAATGAGATTGATCTGTGCAGTGTACTAATCACCCCCTGTCTGGGTTTTCTCCTTTTTGAGCTGGGAGTGGGTCAATTGGGGACATGCCTCCACCTCACCTGTGTTCAATGTAATGATTAGGGCTGAGTAGCTGCACCTGTGCCTAGCTGGATCAAATGGACACAACCAAGCAATAATGGTGACAGAGACAAGCTAACAATGTTAGACAGTATGCTTGTGTTGAACCTGCAGTCAGTACTGTGTAACTGAGTGGAGATGTAACGTATCAGACAAGCATTATTATTTGGGTATTGTTTTGTGAGTACTGAGTCAATCTGTGTAATACTTAATTTAGTTATTAAATCCTGTATCTTGCTGTGTTCCTTACCCCCTTTCTATTTTTATTGAGCATTGATGGTGTAAATTAACTGTATCTTGCTGCGCCCTCTTGCACAGTAAAGTTAAGGTCGGCTTAGCCCTGCTAATTAAAGATCTGTTAAAGGTATTTGTGTGGTATTGTATATGTGCTTTAGTCATTGACAGTTGTTGAGCACGTTGGATAATTAATTCCTTCACGTCTGGTATATTAGTTATGGTTGGTGTGTAGTGTTTTCCTTTTATTTGCTTTATGGTTTGATAATTAATTGCAGTATGTAATTTTTTGTGTGATTTAGTTCTAGTTGGTTTTCAGTGTTTTCTCTTCTTTTTTTGTTATTTTACTGAAACATGCTGTTGTCATTATTTTACCCGTGACCTACTTGATTATACTCCTGACTTTGCTGCTAATTGAATATTCAAAATTTTAAATGTGTATTTCCATTTTAGTGTTAATTGAATTGTAATTAGAACAATAAGTGGTATAATAAAATGTTAATAGTGCATCTGACTCTGCTGTGTTGTTTCACTGCCATTTGGGGCTTACTGCTCAGAATAAAAGTATCTGTGCATGAGTGAAGGTGAATTGGTTTCATGTATTTGGACCCGGTAATTAAAGGTACTAAATTGGACTGATCAGGGGGTCATTTTGGTAAAATCAGTTACAGCTGGTTCATTGTAAATTTGAATTTAAATGAATCATTTTGTGCTGAAGGGGAATTGAGGTTTTGGTTTGGCTGGTTTGGCTGCCTGGTGCTACATACGTATATAATGTATTATTATATTGTTGTTCTAACAGTCTGGCAGGGATAGGGTTAATACTATCCTTGCCAAATAGACGTCCAGACTAACTGTGGCTGGGACTTAATTGATTAATTAACAACCAGTTAAGCATAGCCACAAGTGTCTCTCCACTTGCGAGTGATGAACCAAGGGGCAGAGCAGCCAAACCAAAAAGGAACATCTACAGTCCTCCTTTATATCTCCCCGGATCTCCAAAAGATCCAGAGACTATTACCTGCCAGCCCTGCATCTACAGCTGTGCCTGTTAACAATGATACCAATGGTTTATATACTTGCTCTGCCTGGGCTCTAGTGTATATAGTTGTAAAGTATTTAAAGAGACATTGCACTTTGTAAATACACACACACACACACACACACACACACACACACACAAGTGCTTAACCTGTCTTCTTTTGTATTTGCCTGCTATTTTACAACCATTAAAGGCTGCACCACAACGTTCTCTGTTCACAGTTATAACATGCAGGGCCTTGTGTTAGTCTGGTGTTCGTGCAGATCAGGGTGGAAAAATCTCCCGGAACTGGGAGAGGGAACACAATTGGACATTCTAAGAAACATTATTAAAATAGTTGGACACTCGAAATAAAAAGACAAACTGTTGAAATGTTTCATAACATTGAATTTTCTCCTTGTCAGCAATGCAGACAAAGTTTGCCCTGGTGCAGAAAGGTACAAGGCATTGGGCCATTATCTTTCCAATATGACAGTAACAGTCTGCAGTTTTGAACTGAGTGATCTTTCCTAGAATATTTATACAGGTTGGCGGTGTTAAATAAGCCAGTTATATCTCAACCATATTTCACCATTGGTGCCATTTTACAAGATAAATTAATTAATTACATGAAATCCAATAGAAAATGAGTTACACTTCAATCATAGATTCATTTTTAAGTGTCACCAATAAGTCAAGCTATTTCTGTTTCATTTCTTTTTCTAGCATTTATATTATGTTACAGTTATGACTACAAACAGTAGGATACATTCATTCTGTAAAATATTCCTTAAAGAACAACAATTGAAATGACACCACAAATATAGGACAGCATTATACCACTTCATTTTGTGGTTGTTGGTTTGACAAAAAGAAATATTAAACCCAAAAGATATAAATCAGCTTCACCAACGGTCATTATGTCCTGCTTCCTCTCCTGGGGCTATTGCTACAATTTCTGCCAGAAACACTTTCTTCCTACATTTTGGGACAAGAGCCATTTTATTAGAGTAATTTATCACCCTCATAAAGATGGCCCTCCAGAAAGCCTGAATAGTTTTGAAAAGAATTATGTTTTAAAAATTAAAAATGCAGGATGCTTGCATAGTCAGGTCCACAGGGAGACATTTTTGCAACTACCATAACTGCTAAGGGTAGAAGTGGTGCAATAAAAACTCTGGCTTTTAAGGCCTGATTGTATATTTCTTTCTTTGAGCTACGTCAGCTATAAATTCAGTATAAATGTAGCTGTGCACAAGGCTCCGGTAAATGTTTCTATAATTCATACCTTTGGGGCTTTTTGGAAAGATTAAGTTGTTTATCGTGTGGAATCTGCAAATTAATCCAAGAATATCGTTTCAAGAAGAATTGAAATAAATCACTGCTTCGTGCATCAGACCAGATATCACAGTCTAAAACTAAGGTGATGAATATATTATACCATATATGAAAAGCAGCAATTATCTATATATATATATATATATATATATATATATATATATATATATATATATATATATATATATATATATATAGTATTGTGAAAAAGTATTTGCCCCCTGTCTGATTTTCTGCATTTTTGCATATTTTTGACACTGAATGTTATCAGATCTTCAACCAAAATATAATATTAGATAAAAGGAACCCTGACTGAACAAATAACACAAAATTGATACTTATTTCATTTATTTATTAAAGAAAGTTATGCAACACCCAATCCCCCCATGTGAAAAAGAAATCGCTCCCTTAGACTCAATAACTGGTTATGCCACTTTTAGCAGCAATAACTGCAACCAAATGCTTCCTGTAGTTATTGGTCAGTCTATCACAGCGCAATGGAGGAATTTTGGCCCACTCCTTCATGCAGAACTGCTTCAACTCGATGATCTTTTTGGGTTTTCGAGCATAAACTGCTCGTTTCAGGTCCTGCCACAACATCTCAATGGGGTTTAGGTTTGGACTTTCACTAGGTCATTCCAATACTTTAAATTTCTTGTTCTTCAACCATTCTGATGGAGACTTCAAATCACGAATGGATGTGCGTAGAATTCTCTGATACAGAGCAGAATTCATGGTTCCTTCAATGATGGCAAGTCGTCCAGGTCCTGATGCAGCAAAGCATCCCCAAATCATGACACTACTACCACCACCATGCTTGACCATTGGTATGAGGTTCTTACTGTGGAATGCAGTGTTTGGTTTTCGCCAGACATAACTGGGCCCATGTTGGCCAAAAAGTTCCACTTTTGACTCAGCTGTCCATAGAACATTGTTCCAGAACTCTTGAGGATCATCCAGGTGCTTTTTGGCAAATTTGAGACGAGCATTCATGTTCTTCTTAGTGAGCAGTGGTTTCCGTCTTGCTACTCTGCCATGAATCCAATTTTTGCCCAGTTTAGAGGCATCATTAGAGGCCTGCAGATCCCTGGATGTTGTTCTAGGGTTCTTTGTGACTTCCTGGACGATTTTACGCCTTACCCTTGGAGATATTTTGGCAGGACGTCCACTCCTAGGAAGATTAACTGTTGTGCCAGACTTTCTCCATTTGGACAGTATGGCTCTGATTGTGGTTTGGTGGAGCCCCAGAGCCTTAGAAATGGGTTTGTAACCTTTTCCAGACTGATAGGCATCAAAACCTTTTTCTGGAGGTCTTTTCTTTTGATCGTGGCATGATGTGCCTCTAGAAGCTGTGTGCTGATGACTTCACTCTGATGGTAAGGGCCAAAGTTAGTCAGATTTATATTGGGCAGGGCTGGCCCAAATTAGGTCTGATTGTTAACCAAAGTATTCAAACAGCTGACCCTAATTATCCCTTTAATTGAGTTGAGTTAACTAGTGGAGCAATAACTTTTTCACACCTGAAGATTGCATGTTTGGTTACCTTACACACCAAACAAATGAAACCACTTTCTTCGTGGAACTTGGTGTCGTCTTTTTCAAAAATGCCGTGAAAATCAAAAAGGGCCCCTACTTTTTTACGGACTTGAATTATATATATATAGATATATGATATAATATATATATTATTATATTATATATTATATATATATATATATATATATATAGATAATATATATATATATATATATATATACTGTCCTATATTTGATGGTTGTGGGCAATACATATGATTTGACTTTCAGTTAGGGATGGAACTTTTCTGTGTTTATTTTGTATTAGTTTGACTAGTGTCCTTTCCTTAACCTTACCTTAAGAGCTAATCACACTGACTGAGTTGTCCGCTGTGCATTCTACGAGATGTATGCTTTGGTGGAGTTCAATCAGAGGTTAATGCTTGCCCAGGACTGCAATCCCATAATTAATGACAGACAAGGCTCATTTCTATAGAAACAAGAAAAGTGAACTTCAAGAAATGATTTTATATCAAACAGATAAAAGAAAGGTTAGACAGAACTGCAGATAAAATGGCTTTTAGTTGGTTTGGGTGCTCTGTATTTTTGTATTGATTCTCCTCCTAGGTTTGTGACTGATAGAGCTCACATTACAGATATCTATTTTAACAATCTTATTGATCTGCGTAAGAAATGTTTCTTTGGCTTCAAATTCCACTTCTCACCTGAAGAAAAGACTTTTGTGGTCTTGCACATTAGTGTACTGTATATATTTGTATCATATTCTTGCAAGCTAGGGTACTGTATATATTTGTATCATATTCTTGCAAGCTAGGGTACTGTATATATTTGTATCATATTCTTGCAAGCTAGGGTACTGTATATATTTGTATACATATTCTTGCAAGCTAGGGTACTGTATATATTTGTATCATATTCTTGCAAGCTAGGGTACTGTTTATATTTGTATCATATTCTTGCAAGCTAGGGTACTGTATATATTTGTATCATATTCTTGCAAGCTAGGGTACTGTATATATTTGTATACATATTCTTGCAAGCTAGGGTACTGTATATATTTGTATCATATTCTTGCAAGCTAGGGTACTGTATATATTTGTATCATATTCTTGCAAGCTAGGGTACTGTATATATTTGTATCATATTCTTGCAAGCTAGGGTACTGTATATATTTGTATCATATTCTTGCAAGCTAGGGTACTGTATATATTTGTATCATATTCTTGCAAGCTAGGGTACTGTATATATTTGTATCATATTCTTGCAAACTAGGGTACTGTTTATATTTGTATCATATTCTTGCAAGCTAGGGTACTGTATATATTTGTATCATATTCTTGCAAGCTAGGGTACTGTATATATTTGTATCATATTCTTGCAAGCTAGGGTACTGTATATATTTGTATCATATTCTTGCAAGCTAGGGTACTGTATATATTTGTATACATATTCTTGCAAGCTAGGGTACTGTATATATTTGTATCATATTCTTGCAAGCTAGGGTACTGTATATATTTGTATCATATTCTTGCAAGCTAGGGTACTGTATATATTTGTATCATATTCTTGCAAGCTAGGGTACTGTATATATTTGTATCATATTCTTGCAAGCTAGGGTACTGTATATATTTGTATCATATTTTAGTTGATCTGTGACATGGTTGAGGCCCTGCACGTTAAATAATGTGTTTTTGTTTGATTGTAAATAATGTTTTTGAAAAGCAAGTTTGTGCTAGATATGGCAGGGTGGGAGGTTAGAATTCCCTCCCTGCCCAATTCAAATCCGTGTGTGGAATGTGTCCAGGTGTTGATTGACTTATTGATTACCAATTAACACTGGCCACATGCCTTTAGAAAGGAACTGGAAAGCCAGTCCTTTGTTCTTTTTTATCTACCAGATCGAAGCCAGTGACTGTGTGTATATCCAGGGTACATGAACTAAATATGAGAGATCACTATGTGTATACTGGGTTGTTTTTACTTTTGTATTTGTTACACTGTGTTTGTGTATGACCTTCCACCCTAAGACTATCATTGCTGGTACCCTAGTGGTGTCACCTGCCACTGAAATGCCTGTACAAATGATCAATGAAACCTGGACACCTGAGTGGCGTTTCAAATACAACCTCTGTCTCTCCTGCCTAGCAGATACCCACACCCATAACCACACCCATGTTACATGGTCCTATTTAAAAGGTATCATTCACCACAGCCCTGTCTTAGGATGTTACTGACTGAATGCATGTCAGTAAGTAGGGGCAGCATCTGGTTGTTTAATAACAGTAAAGAATTGAATGGCTGGTGTAAAATGATCAGGGAAGTGGAACACTATTTGACTTACAGAGATGTATGTAATTTAACTTGGTGTGGTACCAGATATCATGTTTTTAAATACTTTTTGACTATAACGTGTTTATTTCTTCACAGCACATAACCAGTGCACAAGAGGTAAGATTTATGGGATTATTTTGTTAGCTACAATAACTTAAGGGGGTCAATAAAACAACCCTGGGGGCTCAATATAGAGGTAACAAGGAGACTGTAATAAGCTTAAGATTATTAAAATTGCCAGATAAAAGAACATCAAGAAATTGTGCATATCAATGCGTAGGAAATTCAGAACCAGGTGCCAGAAGCCTGATGAAAGCACCTTTGAATTTCCCACAGAAACTCAAGATTTTGAGTAAGTCTTTATCGTTGTTGAAAGGACTGACGAGACGTGCACTTTGGTAATGAAGGACTGTCAGGATGTGAGTGGTGCAGAAATGATACAATGTCCAAAACAGAGGGTATATTTACAAAAGCTACCATATATATTTACACAATGCTCACCTCTACCATCAGTAAATACAGTCCAATTCACAAGTGCACACACAGGTTGAGGTCGCTGAGAAGTCCAGGTGGCTGTGCTGTGGCAGTGCAGGTGCTTCAAGGGAATGTCTAGGTGGCTGTGCTGTGGCAGTGCAGGTGCTCCGAGGGAAAGTCCAGGTGGCTGTGCTGTGGCAGTGCAGGTGCTCCAAGGGGAAGTCCAGGTGGCTGTGCTGTGGCAGTGCAGGTGTTGCAAGGGAAAGTCCAGGTGGCTGTGTTGTGGCAGCGTAGGTGCTCCGGGTGGTTGTGCTTGCTTGATAGCTTCAGCTCCACTGGTCTCCATCTGACAAAACAAAACAGAACAGAACAGCGCTCCGGCTGAGTCACGTTTCAGTGTAAGGGGCTGAACTCATGTAGCTGCGTCCCCTTTGTACTGCTAAACTCCTCCCTGTGATCAGTGCAGCACCACGCTCTATCCAATCACAGCACACAACACAGCTGATCACAACAGAGTAGTCATGCTCTATCCAATCACAGCACACAACACAGCTGATCACAAAAGAGTCATACAGCTACGCCCCTTTCCCAAGATGGCCGTGCTGTGTGCTGTGATTGGATAGAGCGTGGTGCTCCACTGATCACAGGGAGGAGTTTAGCAGTACAAAGGGGACGCAGCTACGTGAGTTCAGCCCCTTACACTGAAACGTGACTCAGCCGGAGCACTGTTCTGTTCTGTTTTGTTTTTTGTTTTTAAACGTCTGTACCTATCTATGTATCTGTCTATGTATCTGTTGTTTATTGATATACATAAACATTAGGGTAGTAGGGTGCTGCCCTACCCCATTGCCATACCAGCAATGGGACAGATATCTAACCATTGCTCCCTCTGTCCCCCCAACTTGTTTTAGGTGTAACCAACCAGGACATCTGGCCAGGTCAAGCCCTGCTGCCATGGAGTGTGACGTGGCCGCATGTAATTGGGCACCTGAGATAGGTAAGCATGGGGAAAATAGTTGGGAGGGGCCTTGTATCATTGATGTGATTTTATGTGATGGGAGAACATCATATGCTGACCTGATGAGGAAACTGATCCTGCTATTTTCCATTGTCCATAGATCTCACCAGCCATCTCTCTCCCATCTTGTCCAATGGGCCAAGGGCGTTGGCCACCCCAACAGCTGTAGCAGCCAGGCTGACCGCACATGGGCCGGCTCCTCCAGCCAATGTAATCCTAGCAATCGTCCGGTTGACTGTGGGGGTTTCTTGACCTTCCCCCCTTCTTTGTAGACAGCAGCTTCCTCTTGTGGGGCTCTGGCCACCAAATTTCCTGCAGCGAAAGTCGACAGCTACTCCATGTGAAGCACAGCCGGCAGCGACCCCAGGCGAAGCACAGCCAGCAGCGACCCTAGGTGAAGCACAACTAGCAGCGACCCTAGGCGAAGCACAGCCGGCAGCGACCCTAGGTGAAGCACAGCTAGCAGCGACCCTCGGCGAAGCACAGCCGGCAGTGAGCCCAGGCAAAGCGGGACCATCAGCAACCCCAGGCAAAGTGGGACCGTCAGCAACCCCAGGTGACATGAGACCTTCAGCAACCCTAGGAGATACAAAAGAAACAGCTCTCCCATCGAAGCGGGACCATCAGCGACCCCACCTTAACAACAAGCAACTCCATGCGATGCAGCGCAGCAGGCAACCCCAGGCTATGCGGAGCAGCAGGCAACCCCAGGCAATCCAGACATGGCATCCCTGAGCAGAGCGGTAATGGTATCCTTGAGCAGAGCGAGCGTGGCATCCTTGAGCAGAGTGGGCGTGGCATCCCTGAACGGAGTGGCAGTGGCATCCCTGAGCAGAGCGGGCTTGGCATCCCTGAGCGGAGCGGCAGTGGCATCCCTGAGCGGAGCGGCAGTGGCATCCCTGAACGGAGTGGCAGTGGCATCCCTGAGCAGAGCGGGCTTGGCATCCCTGAGCGGAGCGGCAGTGGCATCCCTGAGCAGAGTGGGCGTGGCATCCCGGAGCAGAGTGGGCGTGGCATCCCAGAGCAGAGTGGGCTTGGCATCCCTGAGCAGAGCGGGCTTGGCATCCCTGAACGGAGTGGCAGTGGCATCCCTGAGCGGAGCGGCAGTGGCATCCCTGAACGGAGTGGCAGTGGCATCCCTGAGCAGAGCGGGCTTGGCATCCCTGAGCGGAGCGGCAGTGGCATCCCTGAGCAGAGTGGGCGTGGCATCCCTGAGCAGAGTGGGCTTGGCATCCCTGAGCAGAGCGGGCTTGGCATCCCTGAACGGAGTGGCAGTGGCATCCCTGAGCGGAGCGGCAGTGGCATCCCTGAGCAGAGCGGGCGTGGCATCCCTGAGCAGAGCGGCAGTGGCATCCCTGAGCAGAGCGGGCGTGGCATCCCTGAGCAGAGCGGCAGCGGCATCCCTGAGCGGAGTGGCAGTGGCATCCCTGAGCGGAGCGGGCTTGGCATCCCTGAGCAGAGTGGGCTTGGCATCCCTGAGCAGAGTGGCAGTGGCATCCCTGAGCGGAGTGGCAGTGGCATCCCTGAGCAGAGCGGGCTTGGCATCCCTGAGCAGAGCGGGCTTGGCATCCCTGAGCAGAGCGGTAATGGCATCCCTGAGCAGAGTGGGCGTGGCATCCCTGAGCAGAGCGGCAGTGGCATCCCTGAGCAGAGCGGGCTTGGCATCCCTGAGCAGAGCGGGCTTGGCATCCCTGAATGGAGTGGCAGTGGCATCCCTGAGCGGAGCGGCAGTGGCATCCCTGAGCAGAGTGGGCGTGGCATCCCTGAGCAGAGTGGGCGTGGCATCCCTGAGCAGAGCGGGCTTGGCATCCCTGAACAGAGTGGCAGTGGCATCCCTGAGCGGAGTGGCAGTGGCATCCCTGAGCAGAGCGGGCTTGGCATCCCTGAGCAGAGCGGCAGTGGCATCCCTGAGCAGAGTGGGCGTGGCATCCCTGAGTGGAGCGGCAGTGGCATCCCTGAGCGGAGTGGGCGTGGCATCCCTGAGCAGAGTGGGCTTGGCATCCCTGAGCGGAGCGGCAGTGGCATCCCTGAGCAGAGCGGCAGTGGCATCCCTGAGCGGAGCGGGTTTGGCATCCCTGAGCAGAGCGGGCTTGGCATCCCTGAGCAGAGTGGCAGTGGCATCCCTGAGCGGAGTGGGCGTGGCATCCCTGAGCAGAGTGGGCGTGGCATCCCTGAGCGGAGCGGCAGTGGCATCCCTGAGCAGAGTGGGCGTGGCATCCCTGAGCGGAGCGGCCGTGGCATCCCTGAGCGGAGCGGCAGTGGCATCCCTGAGCGGAGCGGGCTTGGCATCCCTGAGCAGAGCGGGCTTGGCATCCCTGAGCAGAGTGGCAGTGGCATCCCTGAGCGGAGTGGGCGTGGCATCCCTGAGCAGAGTGGGCGTGGCATCCCTGAGCGGAGCGGCAGTGGCATCCCTGAGCAGAGCGGGCTTGGCATCCCTGAGCAGAGCGGCAGTGGCATCCCTGAGCAGAGCGGACTTGGCATCCCTGAGCAGAGCAGCAGTGGCACCCCTGAGCAGAGCGGGCTTGGCATCCCTGAGCAGAGCGGGTGTGGCATCCCCGGGCAAGGCAGAGCTGACTACCCCGGGCACTAGAGAGCAGGCGACCCCAGGCAACGACGAGCAGGTGACAGCGAGCAGACGACCCCAGGCAACAGCAGCAGTGGACCCTCGGGAGGCGACACTGTGAGGGGAGGCAACTGGAGCTCCACTTCTCCCTTTAGCGGTGGAGGTGGGAACAGCAGGTATTCCTCCTCTGCTGGTGGAGGTAAGAGCGGCAGAGGCAGCTCTTGCTGCTCTGCTCCTGGCGGTGGAGGAGACATAGACAGATCCTGCTGCTCTCTTCTTGGCGGTGGAGGTGGGAGCAGCAGACAGCCCTCCCATGGCAATGGAGGAGGGAATCTTCAGGCGGTGGTGGGAGTGGCAAGCAGTCTCCTCCTGGCACTAGAGATGGCTGCAATGGCTCCTCTCCCTCTGGCGTTGGAGATGGCAGCAATGGCTCCTCTCCCTCTATGAACTGGTTCTTCTCCTTCTCCTCCTCTTCCTGGAGCATGGGGCAGTTGACCACAAAGTGGCCCCACTCCCTGCAGGCAGTACACTAGTTCACGGCATCAAGAGCGCTGAGGTAGACTTCCCATCTGCACTTCGGTCGTCCCTCCTCCTCCTCCTCCTCTCCAGGGAGGGGGCAGTTGACGGAGTGGCCCGCCTTCCCACAGGAAGGGCACCAACTCGAGGCCTCAACTAGGCGAAAGTAGCCATCCCAGCGACCACTCTTGGCCTTCCCTTTCTTGGGCTCTGGACGCTCAGGCTCCACCTTCATGGACACTGGAGCTGGCACTTGCTTCTTTGCCTTCTTCTTGGCACCACCATTCCTTCCCTTCTTCAGGACCAGCAGTTCCACCTCCTGCTGTGGAGGGGGTTGGTCAGGTGATCTATGCCCGACCTCGTCGATGGCAAAGCACCACTCCTCCCCTTTGAGGCAGGAGAGGCAGGTTTCCTGATCCACCTGCGGCGATTGTACGGCCTTCATGCGGATCCACTCCTCCGCGTTCTCCACCTCACCCTGATCAACTATAATAATATTACTTTTGTCAATAACAAGGTATTACAACACGTTGGATTTCTAACGAGAGTAATAATATTAGTTACTTTCCACAAAAAAAAAAAAAAAAAAAACTTGTCTCGTTACCTTTTCTCTGTTGGGCACCTACATTGATGGTCTTTTCTTTTTTTAAAGCCAAAGTACATTTCAGTCCATAAATGTGAACAGCTTTTTATTGTATTTTCAGTCAGCACCACATGTCATCAAACTGGAAACACTGACAACTCGGCTTACGGCAGTCCCTAATGATGTAACTGCTGTTTTCCTTGAACACATGGAAACCCTGAACACAGCTCTCATTGCATGCGTGGGCACAGTCAGGATCGCACTTTAAAGTTATAAGTGTAAAACATTGTCAGGATGTTAACAATGATAAGAGAAATTAGACGTGTGTTATTTAAACAGTTGTAGCAATACAAGGGGACGTGTAACACCATATTTTTTGAAACCCTGAAATAATTGCCAAATACAGCAGCTCCTTCTCACTGTAGCGCTGAGCACTGAGCGCTCAGTTCAGACCTGTCTTTTCAAAGCTCTTTTCAAAATGTCTGTCCTAGTGCACTGGGGTTTGAGATCTGTCCTCTAAATAACTGCAGAATTTGATTTAAAAAAAAAAAACTAGAACATAACAAGTGCTCTGGCTTTTCTGTTATTGCTGTGCTACCTGTTTGACAATGTGGGCAATAATACTTATACTATCAGTGCACTAGAGCGGACATTTGTAAAAATGCTTAGAAACAGACTTTAAAGTTATAAGTATATAAAGTTGTCAGGATGTTAACAATGAAAATGAAAAATGACAGGAACGTGTAAAGCTGTATTTAAACAGGTGTAACGTTCTATTTTTTGGAGCTGCGCTAGTACTGTTACAGAGACTAATATTAAACACTTTGAGGAGAAGTCTAGTCTTTTGTGTCACGTTATTACATTGCTAGCACAGGCTTACATTTGAAATGAAAGAGTATGTAACTTATTTTTATGGTTGCGATGTTATAGTGATCTGGTAAGCGCTGTTCACAAGACATTTAAGGTTTACTTTTGTTAAGGACTGCTTTTTTTTTTCTTTAAAGCATATTTTGATTACATTTAGGGTGAAAACACTAAAACCTTACTGACTACACCTTTAAACTCTGTGATGAGTGAATTACATTCCCAGTACTCACTAAATCAATAAAGCCCCAGCCAGAACAGAAAATAAAAATGTCTCATGCAATAATACAAGTCACAAGTAGCTGAAATTAAGTGCTAAATTAAGCTTTCTGCTTCTGTTTGGTTTTCTGCATGGGGGGGGTTACAAGGTGGTCTCAAGAGGGCCAAAGCAAAGTGAAATAAATCCCAAATGACCATGACACCTGACAAAGAAATGGAGTTCTTGCTGTAGACCTTAACGTTGTGGATTATACCCCAAATTCCCAATGCCTGTATATACAACAAAACGCGGGTAACTGTAAACAGAATATAGATTTGGGTGGGAGTCCACAGTCAGGATGTAAAGTGAGGGCACCCGTTATAACCCGTTTTGTTTTGTTTTTAAAGCGTGTAGAAGGTGGCATTCGTTTTTGGATTTGAACTCTAAACTTGTTTATGATTTTCCATTGGGATTGTTTCTCTGTCTTTGCCTCTTTGTATTTGTACGTGTGAAAAAGCTCTGCTGCTGTGTGTTGTTATCCTGAGCGCTCACACTGCTGTTGGGGTTTGTAGCGTTTGCTTGTGCTAAAAGAGACCTCCTACTTTTCAGGTTATTGTTCCAAAGCCCAGTGCTCCTCATTATATAGTACAGAACGGCAAAGCACTATTTTAAATAATGCTTTTTAATTATACTTCCTAATGTTTAGCTATCTGATTTGCACATTTTCTTTACACACACCTTCATGTATTGAGGTGCAGAGAATCAGTCAAGGGTCCTTCAGAGAAAGTGGCTTCAGATTTTCATATATTTTTCGTATATCAGAATGTTTCAAAGTATTTTTTATAGACTCTACTTCAATATTATAATAAATTAAGTTATTATTATTATTATTATTATTATTATTATTATTATTATTATTATTATTATTATTATTATTTTTACAAAAATATGTAACACAGGCTGGATCAGGAATGTATAAGTTTAGGGTTACAGTGTAGCAAGGTCTTGTGACTCAAGTTTTCTTTTGTATTCCTGTCAGTGCAGTACCTGTTCAATAGATGGACCTGTCTTATGACAGTACAGACACTTTGCTTATCTAGCCTGCGTTACAGATGTCTTTGGTGAAAGACATTCTGGAGCAACTGGAGAGCTGCTCTAGAATGTAGGCCCCCTCATTTTGGTAAGATATACGATTTTGCTGTTAATTCAGAGAAGATGAAGCAGAGAAATGCTGTTGTATTTTCCCAAACTTCTCCAGAGCCCTTAATAACCCCTGGGTGATCCCGTTGACGAGAAAGAGGATGCTTGTGCATAAAGACAAGACTGATCCTCGACCCCACCTTTGTTGGGGTATAATCTGGCAAACAAGGTTCCACTCATTGTGGGAGAAAAAACTAATTTCCCAACTGGCAATCCAATTTCAAGTACAAAAGGACACTCCCCACTAAGCAAGGCAATCGAGGGCAAAACGGGACGGACCTCTCACCTGGAACATGGAGCGTCTTTTGCTCACATTAAATGTTTCATTGGGTCTCACGGTATCTCACAAAGTCTATACACAAAAGTAACTGAACCATTTACACAGGATTTCATATTCAAAATACGTAAGACTGGAAACTTTGAGCTTTATTCAGTTGCGCTAAACAGTGGCGGATGTATATAATGCCATTGTGCATTAACCATCATCATTAACCAGGCTCCACGGGGGGGTGTAGGGGAGGGGTTCACAAAGTCCGCCTCTTTTTAATGATTTGAGTGATGGCTGTCTTTATATCCACCACCACTGTTTAACACAATTGAATAGACCCAAATGAGAATGACTTCTAGTCAAATGTTTGTCAAAGAATTAAAACGCATTAAAATACAGAAGTACACTAGAGTTAACATATTATAATGTGGATAACCAAACAATGAAAATACATGCAGCACATTACCAATATGTAATCTGATTATTCTACCTTTACATTTCGAATAAAAAATGTAGCAAGCAAAACACAGGTACATGAACCAGTGTGCAGCTGTACTTACACTTTGGACATCATGCATACCTTAGAGTAACGCTTTACTGTGAGTGGCACAAAAAAGTGTCTAACTGATAAGAAACCCATTGATTGAAGTTACATGTAAATAAGCATGCAATCGTGAAATGTAACCTTATAAAAAAAACAAAATAACAGTATTATTGAAAGGAATGAAGGCCCCCACAGCATGGCTCTCTCAGGGTAGCTCACACAGGGTGGTGCTGCGTGTGCAACTCGTAATAGACGTCATCTTTATGGGCTACAGCCCGATCACATGATAAGGGGGATAAATTTAGGTACTAAAATGAAGTTTATTTCATAACACTAACCTAATCCTAACCCTAAGGTCTGTGGGGTAATTGGTCGTAACTTTAAATACACACAATAATAACCTGAACCTAAACCTAAGGTTCGTGGGGTATTCTGGTCACGTGATAGGGGTGTTGAGGGTCAATGAAGCACTACGTAAATTAGGAGTTGCAAATGCAGCACTACCCTGTGTGAGCTCCGCTGTGTGAGCTCCCCTCTGTGAGCTCCCCTGTTTGAGAGACGCTGTGTGAGCGACGCTGTGTGAGCTCCCCTGTGTGAGCTATGCTGTGTGAGCTACCCTGTGTGCTGTGTGAGCCTGTGTGAGCTATGCTGTGTGAGCTCCCCTGTGTGAGCGACGCTGTGTGAGCTCCCCTGTGTGAGCTATGCTGTGTGAGCTACCCTGTGTGAGCGACGCTGTGTGAGCTCCCCTGTGTGAGCTACCCTGTGTGAGCTACCCTGTGTGAGCTCCCCTGTGTGAGCTATGCTGTGTGAGCTACCCTGTGTGAGCGACGCTGTGTGAGCTACCCTGTGTGAGCTACCCTGTGTGAGCTGTGTGAGCTACGCTGTGTGAGCTCCCCTGTGTGAGCTCCCCTGTGTGAGTGACGCTGTGTGAGAGACGCTGTGTGAGCTGCCCCTGTGTGAGCTCCCCTGTGTGAGCTATGCTGTGTGAGCTACCCTGTGTGAGCGACGCTGTGTGAGCGACGCTGTGTGAGCTACCCTGTGTGAGCTACCCTGTGTGAGCGACGCTGTGTGAGCGACGCTGTGTGAGCGACGCTGTGTGAGCGATGCTGTGTGAGCGTCCCCTGTGTGAGCGACCCTGTGTGTGAGCGACGCTGTGTGCTATGCTGTGTGAGCTGTGTGACCCCTGTGTGAGCGACGCCTGTGTGAGCGATGCTGTGTGAGCTCCCCTGTGTGAGCGACGCTGTGTGAGCGACGACTGTGTGAGCTACCCTGTGTGAGCGACGCTGTGTGAGCTACCCTGTGTGAGCGACGCTGTGTGAGCTCCCCTGTGTGAGCGACCCTGTGTGAGCGACGCTGTGTGAGCGACGCTGTGTGAGCTCCCCTGTGTGAGCGACGCTGTGTGAGCTGTGTGAGCTCCCCTGTGTGAGCGACCCTGTGTGAGCTCCCCTGTGTGAGCGAGCTGTGTGAGCTCCCCTGTGTGAGCGACCCTGTGTGAGCGATGCTGTGTGAGCGACGCTGTGTGAGCGACCCTGTGTGAGCGACGCTGTGTGAGCGACGCTGTGTGAGCGACGCTGTGTGAGCGACTGTGTGAGCGACGCTGTGTGAGCTCCCCTGTGTGAGCTACCCTGTGTGAGCGACCCTGTGTGAGCGACGCTGTGTGAGCTACCCTGTGTGAGCTATGCTGTGTGAGCTCCCCTGTGTGAGCGATGCTGTGTGAGCGACCCTGTGTGAGCGACGCTGTGTGAGCTACCCTGTGTGAGCGACGCTGTGTGAGCGACCCTGTGTGAGCGACGCTGTGTGAGCGACGCTGTGTGAGCGACCCTGTGTGAGCTGACGCTGTGTGAGCTACGCTGTGTGAGCGACGCTGTGTGAGCGACTCTGTGTGAGCGACGCTGTGTGAGCTCCCCTGTGTGAGCGACGCTGTGTGAGCTCCCCTGTGTGAGCGACGCTGTGTGAGCGACTCTGTGTGAGCGACGCTGTGTGAGCTCCCCTGTGTGAGCGACGCTGTGTGAGCTCCCCTGTGTGAGCGAGCTGTGTGAGCTCCCCTGTGTGAGCCCTGTGTGAGCGACTGTGTGAGCTGTGTGAGCTCCCGCTGTGTGAGCGACGCTGTGTGAGCTCCCCTGTGTGAGTGACGCTGTGTGAGCGACCCTGTGTGTGCTGTGTGAGCTGTGTGAGCTCCCCTGTGTGACCCTGTGTGAGCGACGCTGTGTGAGCTGAGCGACCTGTGTGAGCGACGCTGTGTGAGCTCCCCTGTGTGAGCGACGCTGTGTGAGCGATGCTGTGTGAGCTGTGTGAGCTCCCCTGTGTGAGCTCCCCTGTGTGAGCTACCCTGTGTGAGCTCCCCTGTGTGAGCGACGCTGTGTGAGCGACCCTGTGTGAGCGACGCTGTGTGAGCGACGCTGTGTGAGCGATGCTGTGTGAGCTCCCCTGTGTGAGCGATGCTGTGTGAGCGATGCTGTGTGAGCGACGCTGTGTGAGCGACCCTGTGTGAGCGACGCTGTGTGAGCTCCCCTGTGTGAGCGACGCTGTGTGAGCGATGCTGTGTGAGCTCCCCTGTGTGAGCTGTGAGCGACGCTGTGTGAGCGCGACACACTGTGTGAGCGCGACTCTGGGGTGACGCTGACACGACCGCCCTGTGAGCACACCGCTGCGTGACGAAGCTGTGGGAGCTCCCCTGTGTGAGCGACGCTGTGTGAGCGACTGCTGGTGACTGACCTGTGTGCGACACTGCGGTGTACTGTGAGCTCCCTGTGTGAGCGACGCTGTGTGAGCTCCCCTGTGTGAGCTACGCTGTGTGAGCCCTGTGTGAGAGCTGTGTGATGCTGTGTGAGTGACGCTGTGTGAGCGACGCTGTGTGAGCGACGCTGTGTGAGCGAGCTGTGTGAGTGACTGTGAGCTCCCCTGTGTGAGCGACGCTGTGTGAGCGACGCTGTGAGCGATGCTGTGTGAGCTATGCTGTGTGAGCGACGCTGTGTGAGCTCCCCTGTGTGAGCGACCCTGTGTGAGTGAGCTGTGTGAGCGAGCTCCCCTGTGTGAGCGACCCTGTGTGAGCGACGCTGTGTGAGCGACCCTGTGTGAGCGACTCTGTGTGAGCGACGCTGAGCTCCCCTGTGTGAGCGACGCTGTGTGAGCTGTGTGAGCTCCCCTGTGTGAGCGACGCTGTGTGAGCGACGCTGTGTGAGCGACCCCTGTGTGAGCTACCCTGTGTGAGCTACGCTGTGTGAGCTATGCTGTGTGAGCGACGCTGTGTGAGCGACGCTGTGTGAGCGACGCTGTGTGAGCTCCCCTGTGTGAGCGACGCTGTGTGAGCGACTCTGTGTGAGCTCCCCTGTGTGAGCTATGCTGTGTGAGCGACGCTGTGTGAGCGACGCTGTGTGAGCTCCCCTGTGTGAGCTCCCCTGTGTGAGCGATGCTGTGTGAGCTATGCTGTGTGAGCTCCCTGTGTGAGCGATGCTGTGTGAGCTACCATGTGGTGACGCTGCTGAGCAACGCACCCTGATGTGAGCTACACTGTGTGAGCTCCCGACTACTGACACGACTCGTGTGACGACGCTGTGTGGCTCGCTGTGAGCGAACGATCTGTGTGGGCTCCCCGTGAGCGATGCTGGTGAGCTCCCCTGTGAGAGACGACATGCTCGCTTGAACACTGTGTGAGGGTAGCGACGCTGTGTGAGCTCCCCTGTGTGAGCGATGCTGTGTGAGCTACCCTGTGTGAGCGATGCTGTGTGAGCTCCCCTGTGTGAGCGACGCTGTGTGAGTGACGTTGTGTGAGCTCCCCTGTGTGAGCGACCCTGTGTGAGCGACGCTGTGTGAGCGACACTGTGAGCGATGCTGTGTGAGCTCCCCTGTGTGAGCGATGCTGTGTGAGCTCCCCTGTGTGAGCGATGCTGTGTGAGCGACACTGTGAGCGATGCTGTGTGAGCTCCCCTGTGTGAGCGACGCTGTTTGGGCTCCCATGTGTGAGCTCCCCTGTGAGAGATGCTGTGTGAGCTCCCCTGTGAAGGCTACACTGTGGGAGCCTTTGCTCTGCAGCTATATACTCTTGGTATTATTCCCTGTGCCGATACCAAAAATTGTATCCGCATCCGGTAGACTTTATAACTTTATCCGATTCGCGATCCGCACTCCAAATTTCACTCCAAAAATCTGTTTGAAGATGTTGTGATCGAGGGAATATTGGGAATGTATTGTGTGTGTTGTCTGTTCAGCTACCTGCTGTCATAGAGCGCACGTGGATGATTGGGTCGTCTGTCTCTGTCTCGTGTGTGGCCAGTTTGCCTAGCTGTAATTTTGTAAATGTTTTATTGCTGTTATTTCATTATTAATAACTATAGATTGTTAATAATTTTAACATAATTTCTGAACACAAGTAATTAACTTCCAAGTATTTCAGGAAGACATCTGAGGTCCCTTTTTTAAACAACAATCTTACAGTAGCTCAATAAAGAAGTGACTGACATGCATCAGAACAAATGCCATTTCACGTTACAAAAAAATAAGCCACTCAAGTCAATTTTACTTTCAGCAGCCACAAAGCTGGACTACAACAGCACGACAGCAAGACTGAAAGCACAGAGTTTCTTGCATGAGACACAGGCAACGTATCCGGTCACAGTGTGTCAGTTTTCATTGGCAAGGAATCACAATGTTTTCCAAATTGATAACTTGCCTTTCTCATGTTCTTTTAAGCTGTATCAGCCCGTGGTTAATTTCTTATAAATGTGGTTCTACATATTAAAAAACAGAGTTTGAAAACGTTTTCAACTAAGGAAAGTGCAAATAGGCGTTTATACTCAGTGTTTGCCGAATATTAATAATTATATCTGCCATCTGCAAAAATGTAAAACAGTACACTACACCTGCAGATATAAAGCAGATACCCATGGATTTGCAGGCCTTTAATTATGAATTATTAATGTTTTACACAAATATTGTAAATCTTAAATATTTGCACTACAAAACTACCAATAGTCACAATAAAGATATATAAGAAATATGAGCACAGCATTGTAATAGCAGTCTATTGGTGGATCCACACAGGCACCCCTATTGTGTATCTATTGAATCTTTATGAACATGGAACTGAACTTCAATGAATGAGTAATTGCATATCAAATAAATACCTATTTAGGCCACAAAATAGTGTTAATGCATTTACTTACAAAACTCATGTTGTAAAATGTATGGAGTCCACAGAATTGCATTCTAAGTGCACGCAGGTAATATTAGCTGATTGTAACTACCAACTAACTGCATATAAAAGTTATATAAGTTATAAAAGTATATAACGTTCCCTGCATTCTGACGTGAAACTTTTTTGAATGGTATCCACGCTGAATCTGTCAAGCATTCATGATTCTTTAAACTGTGAAACCCCCCAAAAAAGCTATCTGTCCCTGAAGCCATGAAATTATTTTAAAACCAATTTGTACTTAACATCTTCTTTTTTTTGTCTTTCCTGTTATGCAAGAATGACTGAACCCCCCCCCCCCCCCCCCCACTGAAGTGCTCTTAGTTAACAGACATGTGCGTCCTTGTCCATTCACTGTGGGTATTGTGTATTTGCTCAGACCTCATTTACAGCGACCTAGATAGACCTATTGGAGTGGGCCGAGGAGAACAATAGGAACGTTTCTCATTCACCATCAGCAGCCTAAGAAATATTTGCTACCCAGCGAGCGGAGCCTTTCAATGTCTCTTTGCTCGCCAGTGAGTGACAGCTGAATCAGAGCAAAGCCTTCCATGCACAGGATCTCGCTTGTATCGCCCAGAGAGTCTTGTATTCAGAGCCAAGCACAGCTGCAAGCACTAGGAGGTCTATCCATTGTTCCCTGGTATAATAGCGAGAGGAGCCCGGAATCTTTCTTTAGAACCTCCCATACTCGGCTGAAGCAGACATACTGAATAAAGATGTCATTGACATGAAAACAAGTGGATGTGATCCATCTTAAACGCTGAGACAAAGGAACCAAATAAATAGATGAACTTACAAAAGAAATTTAAGTATTTACCAGCTTGTTGGTTGTGACCTATTTTGTCGTTAAATTGCTAATATACAGTTGTAGTCAAAAGTTTACATACCCCAATGGAAATGTATAATTTCTCAACATTCATCAAACAAAGAATTTTAGGAAAAATCTTTTGTAGCAAGAATGTTCAAAAATCACTGAAGAACCATGCCAAAAGCTCATTGTCAAATATTCTAATCGTTTAAAAAAGAATATTGCTAAAGGTGCCTTAATTATTTCATTTTTCTTATCAGGGTATGAATACTTTTAAATTAGCATTTTTTAAGTTTTACACTATATATATATATATATATATATATATATATATATATATATATATATATATTATATATATATATTATATATATATATAGTATATAATATATATATATATGTATACAACTTAAAAATGCTAATTTAAAAGTATTCATACCCTGATAAGAAAAATGAAATAATTAAGGCACCTTTAGCAATATTCAATATTCTATATATCTTGTATCTTTTGTTTTCCTCATCCACAAAAGCAAAACGTTTGCCTCAAAGGATTTTTTTCCTATAATTCTTTGTTTTCGAGAAATTTCTAGAAATCTAGTGTATATATACACACACACACACACACACACACACACACACACACACACACACACATTTGGCATGTACATATATTTATTTATTTTGCCGGTGAGCTATTGCTATACATTGTACGTTACTTGAATAAATCGAATTGACATCATAGCCATTGAAGAGGTGTTATTTAATACATTTTTTAAATCAATGTAGTTAGTTTTATGTTGTACGATATGTATATGGGTTTGTGCAATAGCGACTGGCAAGATCAAATTGAATGTTTTACCTGTTTTGGCAGTCACTGTAAACCTCTTCTTGGTGTAATACAGTATAAAGAACAATATGCAAGTAGTCTGAGAGGAGTAAATTAGGCTACACACAACAAAGATTCAATTTTCTTGTCTTGAATTTTATTTATCTAGTGGCTATGCACTCAATAAACTGACACAATAATTGTTACCAGTTGTAATAGTTCCTTTATTCAAAAGTCATTATTATTTATAAACCACCCCACACAACTTTAAAGCTTTCTTTGTTTTTTATTCAATGTATTTACAACATTCAGTTTGTATCAGTTCTCAAACATATCCTTTTTTTGATAAAAAGCACTACACTACAGAAGCTCAGTCTCCCCCTTTTCCCTCCCACACTATAGGAAAATAATTACGCTTGATCAGCCCATAGCCGTAATAACTCAACAGTGTATGTCTGGAATTCATGAGCGTTGTGCCCAGACTCTGTGGTATGACAGCGCTGCTGTTCGGAATGTTATTACCTGACGCCATTGAAAAATTATTAAACACTGTCCTCAGGGCCTCTTTAAAAAATGTAATATCACATTTAAGAAATTAACCACTCACAGTTACTGATTTGTTAATTCCAGTACATGTACAGTATACGCATTTAGTTGAATGCAGATGTTACAGTAAGTGTGGTTCAGTAAGTGTCCAGTGTAAACTAATGGGATTTCAAACTGGAAAAGAACTCTCCTGTCCAGCAAAGAAGGAATGAGGGAGGGACTGTAACAAGGTGCAGCCCAACACTGTGAAGAGGGACGGTACAGACCAACACTGGAGAGGGACGGTACAGACCAACACTGTGGAGAGGGAGCGATGCATCCAACACAGCTGAGAGAGCAGTGCATCCAACACTGGAGAGGGAGTGGTGCATCCAACACTGTGGAGAGGGAGGTGCATCCAACACTGTGGAGAGGGAGCTGCATCCAACACTGTGAAGAGGGAGCAGTGCATCCAACACTGTGGAGAGGGAGCGGTGCATCCAACACTGTGGAGAGGGAGCGGTGCATCCAACACTGTGGAGAGGGAGCGGTGCATCCAACACTGTGGAGAGGGAGCGGTGCATCCAACACTGTGGAGAGGGAGCGGTGCTGTGGAGAGGGAGAGGTGCATCCAACACTGCGGAGAGGGAGCGGTGCATCCAACGCTGGAGAGGGAGACGTGCATCCAACACTGTGGAGAGGGAGCAGTGCATCCAACACCTTGGAGAGGGAGCAGTGCATCCAACACTGTGGAGAGGGAGCGGTGCATCCAACACTCTGGAGAGGGAGCGGTGCATCCAACACTGTGGAGAGGGAGCGGTGCATCCAACACTGTGGAGAGGGAGCGGTGCATCCAACACTGTGGAGAGGGAGTGGTGCATCCAACACTGTGGGAGAGGGAGCGACGTGCTGTGGAGAGGGAGCAGTGCATCCAACTTGGAGAGGGAGCTGCATCCAACACTGTGGAGAGGGAGCGGTGCATCCAACAGTGCATCCAACACTGTGGAGAGGGAGAGGTGCATCCAACACTGTGGAGAGGGAGCGGTGCATCCAACACTGTGGAGAGGGAGCAGTGCATCCAACACTGTGGAGAGGGAGCAGTGCATCCAACACTGTGGAGAGGGAGCATCCAACACTGTGGAGAGGGAGCGGTGCATCCAACCTGTGGAGAGGGAATCCAACACTGTGGAGAGGGAGCAGTGCATCCAACACTGTGGAGAGGGAGTGATGCAGACCAACACTGAGGAGAGGGAGCGATGCAGACCAACACTGCGGAGAGGGAGCGGTGCATCCAACGCTGGAGAGGGAGACGTGCATCCAACACTGTGGAGAGGGAGCAGTGCATCCAACTGTGGAGAGGGAGCAGTGCATCCAACACCTTGGAGAGGGAGCAGTGCATCCAACACTGTGGAGAGGGAGCAGTGCATCCAACACTGTGGAGAGGGAGCAGTGCATCCAACACTGTGGAGAGGGAGCGGTGCATCCAACACTGTGGAGAGAGAGAGAGCGGTTAACCTGTTAACCTCTACAAATACAGTAACAAAAATAATTGAGTGGTGAGTGACTTGAGGACACTAGCACGACAATTCCCCCTGAAATACCCTGGCCAGGCTTATCTTTCTTACTTGTCATAGAGTTGCATTACAGTTTGGACACAGCTGCCCTGACTTTCCATCACTCAGGAAGAAGCCACGGTGGAAGACTTACAAACACATTGGGAATGGAGGATGTTAATAAAAAACTTGTAATATGTTTTAATTATTGAATGTGCTCTAATAATAAAAAGGTCTGCATTTTTAATATGATGACTAATAATAATAAGCCAGTGAAGCTGAATGGTCAGTTTGGTTGTAATGTGGTATTTCTAATTAAAAACCTGCTGAATCCTCAGATCAAATCTCCCTCCCCAACCACATGCAAACCTGGCCTGATCCTGCCTCAATCTCAATACTATTATAATCCTGAACCCCATGTAAACTAACCTGGTCCTTTCACAATTTCATTTCATTGCCCATATCCCCTCTTTTTTGCAGAGCGGGGGTATCTTCAAGCACAAGACAGGTGACAGGGTTTCATTTTTCTGCCACTGACCAGCAGACGTGACCACAATTTTGATATTGAATTCATTATATAGGTAAGTTTAAAGTGCAGGTTGCCTCTGTAGTAACTTATAAATCTGTTGACATATGTGCTGTCCTGTGCACCAGTATGTAAATAAAATAAATCCCTTACCTTACAAGTAATAGAAATACTGATAGAAAAAGAAATAGCTAACTTTGAGTTAAACTTGTATTTCATTTTCTTGACTCTTCCACGGATTGCAGTGAACAACTCCTATGGGGTACAGCATCATACACAGATGAGACCACAGGGCTTGTCGTAGATCACAGTAGAAGCTGTTTAACTTCAATTAAACACCTCTCGCATTTATTTACAATATTTGCCAGCAGACCCAGCACGTATTGGAGACCAGCGATTATTTGAAGTTTTATGGTCTCTATCGGCTTTACTGGCTTGTTAAACGTTTTCTTTAATTGTAGCTGTATTATAAAATGATAAATCATGTAGAACATATAATGAAATTGAAAAACAAACCCTGTTATGTTTGGTATGATTTCTAATAAGTGAATATGTAGTAGTTGTCTCATTATATTTAAGCACTATTTGAGTGATTCAGCTTCGTTCCTCTTGCCCTAAACTGCATGACATCTGTCACAAAAACGGCTGTAGTGGGTGACATCAGACCAGAAACAGGAACCAACACAGAATAAACAGAGAGGTGGAGTTTGGTGAAGCTGAGTGATTGTTTTTTGCTCAGCATTTAATAATCGAACAGACAGAAAATAAAAGGTTGTAAAGACAAACAAAACACAGGACACGGCACTGGCAGCCAAAACAAAGAGACAAACAAAAACGAACTACAAGGACAAACACGGTGAGCTGCTATTATTTACTTTGATTATTATTACCTTCGTCTCCAATCCTGTTCTCCACTCATCGAACACACAACCCCAAGTGAGTGAAAACATGTTGCTTTTATGCAGCTGTACCGAGACTCGATTGTTAATCAATCATTCAATTGGAGTCTCGGTACAACTACATGTGAATTAATAAAGTGCAATTCCCCGTGCTCGCATATTATTACATTTTACCTGCACGTGAAGTGTGTGCAATCCTCGTGCCTAAATACAAATATACATTTTAAACCACTCGTGTTACACAGACCCATTTATATCCCATGTACCAATGACTATACACCAATTAACTTAACCATTAACACACTACATGTAACATACAACACAAATAAATAGTGCAGGGGCGGGGCACTTTGCCACACATCCTTTATAGAAGAATGACACATATAGATATTGCTGTTCTCAATTGAGTGTGGACCATCCCTTCCTTCACCCTGATCTAGTGTTAGTCTTTAACCCTGATTGTTCCTGAACGGCAGAAGATCTCATCAGCAATGGCACAGAGCTGCAGTGCTAGCAAGAGATCACATTTCCACAGAAAGGGTTAGAATCAGAAAGCCAGCATGATCGGGAGTGTGATACGCAGCAGTAATCATGAACACATGACAGCAAGCTGAGGGCTTCGGTTTCAAGCACAATCATGCTGTTTCTGCAGGGTTTGTGCTCTTACAAGGAAATCAAGTTCTACAGATGAGTGCAGGATAACAGACCTTTCTGAAGCCCTGAATTTGACAAAGCAATACTAAAATAATGTAGTTTTTTATTTGAATGTGTTTAATCGTGGTCTTTAAACAGCTGCTACTGTCCCAAATCCCATTTACAAGGTTTCTTGATTTGGAAAGTCATGTAAACAATTTGTTTGTGTAACTGGGTGCCACATGTCACTTTATTTAGGCACGTTTGGTTGTGTTATTGTAGTATATTCACATTTGATTTAATGTTAGTTAGTTTGTTTTATTTTAACATGTTTATAAAGTAGGTTTATTTTGGCACATTACTTTGTTGTAGATTTGCACAGATCTCACTGGCACGTTGATGCTCTCCTGTTCTCAGCCTCAATAGGTGCTAATTGAATAATTTGACTATGTATTCTAGACTTGTCCTATTTGTTAAATATAGTTAAGCTTCTATATTTAATAAAATTATGTTCATTGCTTTGCATATTGATTGCCGTGGTATTAGTTTATTTCCTTCTGGTATTCTGCCTGACTGATCCCACCCCGATTGAAAAGAACGAATGCCCCTCCCGGGTGCTACATTTGTATCATGATACAGGAATGAAAACACTGCATAGCTGCTTGTAGTACAGCAATGGTTCTTCCGCTGTCTCACTGTGCTTTGTGTGGCACAGCCTGAGGTTCTGGAATTCCCTGTCGGATTATTCTGTCATTGTGGAGCTTCTCTGGGTTTGATATGAGCTTGTTTAAGATGGTATGCGTAATTCTGTGTTTTTTTCATTGAAATGTCATTTTATTTATGTGTGTGTGTGTGTGTGTGTGTGTGTATATATATATTAGGGCTGTCACTCGATTAAAATATTTGATTGGTTAATTTTTGGGCATCAGTTGATTAATCAGTATATTTATCCCTGCACATTTTTAATAAAGGTAACGATCTTACAGTGGCTGTCCTGCATAGTAATACATACACAAATCAATAGAATAAAAGAACATAAGTCAAATGGGAATTTGGTCGTTTTAAAAGTGTTTCTATTTTAGTTAATGTAACACATTTTCACAGAACAACGTCAATCCATGTGTGACAGGATGGACTTGTGTGGTGACATCAGGCCAGAATACAGGAACCAAAACAATGACACTAGTGCTGCAGGGCAAAAAGAAGCGTGGTGTGCCGGTTATTTAAATAATCCAAAAATAAAAGGTTTAAACAAAAACAAAAGTCACGAACACAAATCATACCGGTCAGGCAGGGCAGTAGCCTTCACTGATCCTATATATTATTTTAAATTTCACTCTCCTCTCGCTCTCCCGTTCTCCACTTCTGAACACCCACCCCAGAGTGCCGAGAGCTGCTGGCTTTTATTTGCTATGGCCGATGGGTTAACTATCAATTATCTCATTACCCCTCAGCCACAATCTGCCCGAGTTTAATCAGTTACTGGCAGAGGACAAGCTGCCAACCTTGCCTCTGCCAGAACACATCTAAATAAAAACAAAACAAAACAAAAACCCTCATATATACAAATACAACAAAACACACCGCTTCGTTTTCATATATACAAATACAACAATACAACAAAACACATGAGGTTGAAACATGAGGTTGTGTTGGCAGATGAGGTGACCCAAGGGAAGCATGTAGATGTTGAAGAGGCCCAAGAACAGCCCCTTGGCGGACACCACAAATTACTGGGTTTGCGGCAACACTGCTTCCATCATAGAAAACAGACTGCATGCATCCAGATAGGCAAGAGGACAGCCTGGAGAGAGAGGTTCCAAAGATCCCAACATACTTCTGAAGGCAATCAAGAAGAATGCTATGATCTATGGTGTCAAAAGCTGCAGTCCAGGAGGATAAGGAGAGAGGGAGCAGCAGCATTAACATTAAGCAAGAGATTAATTACAATCTGGAGCACAGCAATTTTGGTACTGTGATGCGGCCGGAAGCTAGACTGTAGAGATTCGAGCAGATTGTTGTCGTGAGATGTTTCATCAGCTGGCTGGCTACAGCCCTTTAAAGAGTTTTGGAGAGAAAAGGAAGACTGGATATGGGACGGAAATTAGATAAGATAGCCGGGTCAAGGGAGGGTTTTTTGAGCACTGGCGTTACTCAGGCAGTCTTGGAAGGAGCAAGATCAGAAGCACAGAGATGGACAAGATTTGTTGGCCAGGGGTCCAAGGGGCACATGCCAGTAGTTGATTTCAACAATTGACCGGAAACATCAGTAATGGAGAGAGGAGAGAAGGAAGGGAGGCAAGCTGGTTGAGTACTATACTGGGAGTGTGGCAGAAGAGCGTAGAATAAATGGTGTCAATTTTGTTCCAAAAGAAAGTGGAGAAATCATGGCAGGTAAGAGAGGAGGATGAATGGGAGATGGATTTATTGATGGCCGGATGCAATATTTGATCAATGGTTTTTTAGAGAATATTGGTTTATTGTGTCCCATAGGTATTATTTCTGAGAAGTACTTCACCCTGGCAGCAGTGAGCGCACGCCTGTAGCTACTGAGGTGAAAGGTCCAGATCTTGTTGTGAACTGTTAGTCCAGACAACCTCCATTTGCACTCAGTCTTGCGGCAGGCAGACTTAAGCAGTTGAAGCTCAAGGGTATACCATGGACAGTTGCGATGTTTCTTCACTGTTCTGGTTGTAAGCGAGCCAACTGTGTCGATGATCTGGGTGACGTTGTAGAGGGTTACCTCTGCATCGACTGAAGACAGGAGTACCAATCAGAGGAGAAGAAGAGACACATTCTGAGAGTATTATAGGATTCAGCAGGTTTTTGGGACGGAAGGAAATAACAGTATCAGTAGTAGCTGAAGGTGTAGGAAGATTTATATTGGCAGCGATTAAGAAATGGTCAGACAGAGAGAGATATCTGAGACTGAGAGATTCGAGATATCAAGCCCCTTTGTGTGTCCATGGCTGTGAGTGGGGACGTTGACAGATTGAGAGAGCCCAAGACAGCCCAGGAACTTGACATACAGAAAGAGAGTGTACAGTACAGGTTTAATTTCTTACGATGATTTCCTTTACATGAGAGTGTAGATTTTATTTGAATTATACAACTGAAATGTTGGTATAGAAAATGGCATATTATATATTACAATAAGGTTTCCTTAGGTGATTGTGGATTTGCTTTTAACACTTGTGTCTTATCCACACAAGAACGAAGAACAGGCGTCGAGGGCACACAGCGATGCACTAGGAATGTGATCAAGAGCATTGACATGGATTTTGCCTAGACCTGTTTGTGTAATGTTGTCAGACTCCCCCCACACTTTAGGTACCATGTACACTTTCACCTTCACACATTCGGTGCATATAAAATATTCTTATAATACTGTAATTCACCAAACATTTAATTATCAACAAATTGTGTATTGGGTTGGGGAGTTCTATCATAATTTTAAAAGCCTAATAAGTGTATAAGGAAGTGTTACATACATGGTATACATGTATAATAAATAACAACTACAAACACCAATGGCACTTGAAATGTATGTATTTATATATATATAGTCTACAATAGTACATACTAAAATACATTAAAATACATACAAAAGTAGATGTCATCATAAGAAAATACACTGGGACATGAAACGTTCCTTTGCTGTAAAGCTAGATTGGGATTCTGCACCAGAAAGGCGATGAAAGCCTCAACAGGCGAAACTTGGCAAGGCCCAGCTTATCTGCGTTATGCACCCTATACAAACTGTCCAATGACCTTGAGACAGCCTGGGAAGTCATAGGGTGCTCCCAGGATGATTGCACAGCAGCGGGCACCCTATCAAATATAGAGCGCTAGGGTTCATCTTCCGTGGGCCACAGCACTGGCAGGGCCGTGGTAGCACGTCTAATAAGAGAGGTGAGCTCCTCTGACAGGGAGGGGCTTGCCATGGGAGCCAAGATATCTGATTCTGCATCCTCAGATGGGAAGATTAATTCTTGGGTGTCCATGTCCTCAGATGCAGTAAGGGACAAGGTGTCCTCCTGCTCTGGTTGTGGGTCAGGCAATGGTGCCTGAACCGTGGAGACTGAAATAAGGGGGGGGGGGGGGGGGGGGGGGGGGGGGTGAGACAAGGGGAGCTCTTCAAGCTAGAGGATGAAGAGGAGGATTTAAAGGAGCACAGGCTTTTAGTCCTGCACCTACTCCTAGAAGGTCGCTTCCTAACTCCCAGTGTAACAGGGAGTGGGACTGCACTACAGGGGATGAATGGGGCAAGTCAGGGTGCTGGTATCAGCGATGCAAAGTTTTACCAGCTCTGGTACTGACCAAGTCAATGGTAGATGCTGTGATACCAACTAGGTCACTGGTATAGGCTCTGATAGCAGCTAATACCGGCTCTGGTACCGACCAGGTCACTGGTACAGGCTCTGGTACCGACCACGTCACTGGTACAGGCTCTGGTACTGACCAGGTCACTGGTACAGCCTCTGGTACAGACCACGTCAATGGTACAGGCTCTGGGACCGAAATATTGTTTCTTATTTTTAAAATTCATAATTCGATTTATAATTTAATATTAAAATATTTTACACAATAGTTCTTAGCGTGACTGAAAACTACAGGGGTATTATCAGCTTGAATCAGAAGCGTCATGTGCTGGGGGGCAGGGGGGGCAGTTACAGATATGTCTGCCACAGCAGGTGGAAAACTAAATAAATGAAATGACAGTGAGACAGCAAGGAAGCTTTCACTTGAGGAAGAAATTATTAATATTGCTTCTGCCCAGGTAAAATTATTTATACATGTATGCTCTAAAAAAAAGGTACCATAGATTTGAAAACAAGATTTAGACTCATGTGTAAGGTGGTTTCGGATTTCAATTTATCTTGAATTTAGATTCTTGTAATTTCTCAAAATTCAGGATTTCTTAGAAAAAAAAGTAGCATTTATTTTAAGAATAAGAATGATGTTGACAAAGTGAAGCACGCTTTCTCGTGTTTCGTTGTAAACAGCTGTAGCTTTGTTGACAAGCCTGCACTAAGGCAGGACCTGCCAAATCACTCATTCAATCGATTGCCTGTGCTCAGTGCTTTCAGACATACAATAATTATCATATTTATATGGTCATTTGGACCATTTACGAAGTATGATAGATAATTTAGAAATTGGCCAAAAAGTACCGTAATTCAGGAAGGTTCATGGAGTACTCACATTTGAAAATATTCAATAATTTTTTTCTTCTTCTATTATTGGGAAGAGACACGAGATGACAATACTGCACCATTCTGATCGCCTCATTGATTGGCTGTCACTCCAGGAGGTTGTCAGTGATTCGTAGGTTGTCTTTGTGTCATCATTCGTGGGCGGAGACATGTTTAAACGTGTTCATGAGCGTGACTGGGCTTCAATAGCCGCGTGTGACAGTTGGACATTATTTTGTCAGTTATTTTAATACATATTTGGAAGTTTAAAGGGTGGAATCATGATGGGGGAGGAGAACTCTGAGAGTGAGCTGGACATCGACGAAATCGAAACACCGGCCGCAGTGCTGTCGCAAACTTTGCTCAGAGGCTGCTTACAGCCTGTGCTCAGAAATCATAGGAAAGCAAGGAGCCACTGTCTTAATACGGAATTTCCTGCTGAACTGACGGTCCTGAAAAACCGCAGAAAAATTACATTTTTTAAAAATTTTTATTTAGGCGATAGTAATATTATTATATAGATACCCAGATTGACTGGTAAACGCAACATAAATAAAGAGTTTAATTTTTTTCATGAAATACAATCATTTCGAGGCTCCAATGCGATATATTTTCATTTTTCAGATCTGGCAACACTGCCTGTGCCTTTAAAGGGTGCAGTCTAGAGGCGCTCCAAAGGCACACTCATTCATACTCGTTAGTGACAGTCAGTGTCTCTAGCTGCCCATCACAGACCTTTTGCTGCCAGTCAAACTGACGGCCGGCTTCAGTCTCTGCCCGTCAAACCAGCTTTTGAAACCGCCTCTGACAGGTAATTACCAGTTAATGGAAACACTAGTGTTACAAATTGAATCTTTTAAGCGATGTTGGCAGTAACTGACCTATTCAACTATTTGTACCTCAACTATTTGACTCTGTCAAATTAGTAGTCATTCTACCCCTACTTGTACTATAGAGGGAACCCATAACACTCCCCTGCTGCAGTAATATTAGTAGAGTAACTGTTGTGCTAAAACAACAAAATCACAAGCTGGTTCCAAAGGGGGGAGAAAGCTGTGTCCTTGCAACTTAAAAGTATTGTGGGGAAACAAACTGGAATCCTGGGGTAAGACGTATACAGCAAACAAACAACAAAATACTACATAAAAATGTATTGTTCACTTATTTTCAGTGCAACAAAATGAGAAACGTTGAGACCTGGAACACTGTTACTTTGTAGTTTGGTTGTAGTTTGAAATTAAAAGGCGTTTATCTCCTTTAAAATAATTAATTAAAGACTGACTGCTGTATACTGTAACACTCCATCTTTCAAGAGATTGCTTAATCAAATATATAGGCACCAGAATGAGGCACAACAGCCTAAGCAGAGAATGTCCAGGACTTTAAAAGCTTAATTTTTCTGTTATATAATCCCCCTATTGCAGTCTCCATAACCATTAAACCAATAGCTCCCCCGTTCATGAATTATACATTGGAAATGTGTGGCAGTGAAATGATGGGCCTCTGCTCCTACAGTTGTTCAATTATTCCGGTTGTGTGTACTCTACAAAGGAGGAATCATGGTGGTTCAGGAAGCGCTTTCTCATTGTGAAACATATCAAAATATTGCTGACATGGATCCAGAGCTGAATATGTCATTCTTGAATAAACATGATGTCATTTTCATTCCATTCATACGCGTTCCAGACAGCTGCTGTCAGCATCAGGAGGAGAAAAGCTACCTTGTCTGTGACAGCTGCCACTGGAGGGACTTTGTAAAGCAGCTTCCATAGAAAAAGCAGCCAGCCAGGCGGATGTTATTCAAAGTATGCCCTGTCTTGACGGGAAATGCAAAACCCAACGTGCATTATATTGTTTAATACCCAATCATGGGAGATGCCCTGCAAACTGCACACCAAATGAACTCCTGTACAGGATTGAAAAGCTGCTTTATCTGAGCCCTGTAGGAAAGCCATGAGCTTCAACTGGTTTATGCCAAGCTCGTTTAACCCATACATGCAGGGCCAGCGCTACGGTTTACTGGGCCCTGCTGCAAGACTGTAAAGTAGCCCCCAACAAAAAAAAAATAATAATAATAAAAAAAAACAGCGCTTACTTAAAGTAACCCTTTTGAAAACAAATGCATCACCAGCAGCATTTTAATCAGTCAACAAATATTCATAACGTTATTTTAAGATGACTGTGAACAAGACAGCAATCAATCAAGTAACTGTATGTCCAAATGTTTTAATAAATCGCTTATGTAGCAAGATTAATCAATGTGATTAATAACTTGATGTAGTTAATATTGAAACATATTATTAGCTTTACAAAATGTGACTAGGCATCAATCGGATATTTTTGTTAATATTATCAAGTACAAAAGTTAGTGTGAAAACGTTTCCATAAAAAAATACACATCCGCATCTCAAAACTTAGCCACTAATGTGTTCAATACAACTCATAATACTTAACAAAAAACAGACAAAAATGGAAAAATGTGGCATTTTGAAATCTAACATCAAATGCTGTACTACTATTATAACTTCTGGTAGACTTTTGTAGTATCATTTATGAAGTTTATTTCATTAATTTATGTTCATGAGTTAGTGATGTCTGAATTCTAAAATTGTAGATGATGCAAAACTTTTGACCATAGCTGTATGTTGAGTCAATGGATTGTGCTGCATCAACACCCAGGGGGCATAACGTTGTCATTAAGGCAGAACAGGAGTGAAACAGGAATGAGACGAGCAAGGATAGAACCTGAGGGCGGGAGACACGGACTGGTCAAGCACTGTCTGTTTTTTATTCCTTTACCTGCAGTAAAGTACTGGATTGGCAGCTGAGCTCCTGGGCCACGGCAGCAGACGAGAGAGCAGACTGACCCAGGATTCTAGAAAGGAAAATGGCGAACCCGGGATAAAGAAAGAAGAGACTGGGGCTGGGACTTTCATTATGAAGTTTTTAATGAATTATTTTAGAAAGGTATTGCTAGCTTGCTGCCAGTATTTTAGTCATTGTGATTTCCGTTCCCTCTTTTTGTGTCATTGTATTTTTTTTGCTGGAATATTTTGTGCGGCCATACCTATAATTAAACTCTTCACCAGATTTTATTGTTTTTTTTTCCCCTACCCCATTGCGGTTGGTATTTGCTCTGCTCCCCAGTAATGAGATCACTATTCTGAATACATGTTCCTTAGGTTTGAGAAACTTAAGGTTGTGTAGTCTTGACGATAACATACAAGGTAATATATATCTCGGCCACTGCAACATAAAAATTTGGCGTAGTACGGAAGGCTCTTTATCTGGGTTGAGCATTGCATTTGCCTTTCTTTATGGGAGCGCATTGGGTCACTAAGTTTAAGGGCATTAGCTCAGAGGTGAAATGGCTTGGGTGGTAAGAACAAGTATCAGGCATGTTGAGTTCACGTGCTGGGATTCAAGTGGATGATTCATTTGTAATTGAATCCCAGCACAACTGTACAGGTGCATGTTTCACCCACTTGGGCTTGTGTGTTCGAGACTGGAGAACGGGAGAGAGAAAGTAGGGAGTAAACTTTAAATTAAAATAACAAATGCTACTTGTTTGTTCGTCCGTTGTTTGGTTTAGTTTTGTTGGTTTTGTCTGCTTATTTTGGCCAACGCGCTGTTTGTTTTGTTCAGTGTTTTGTTCAACCTCTTTATTTTCTGTTTTTACAATAAACAGGCTCATCAGCGCATTTGATTCACATTTCACCCTCAGTACTCTTCTTCCGACCCTGACGTCACCACCAGTCTGCCTGCTCACATGTATTATGGAATGATTTGATGTGCTCACATTATTATAGCGCATGGTTATAAAAAAACGGAAATTAATAGTGAATGTTACCTTCACCTAAAAGTTGTGGGGGCGAGGGGGCTGCCACGATCTTTAAAACCTTACTAATAATAATACTACTAATAATAATAATAATAATAATAATAATAATAATAATAATAATAATAATAATAATAATACATTACCTAAACAGCTTCTAATTTTTCAAATGTAAGGTGCAGGCAATAAAATATTGTAAGTCTTTATTTTATTAAACACAGTGAAGTCTACAAGTTGAAACACATTTTCAAATCACTCTGTGTGATACTGATTGAACTGAAGCAAGATTCAAGCATTAGTCCAAAATTGAAACACTAATCCTTAATTCAAATAAAAATGTTAAGAATTGACATAGTGAAAGGAAAAGGAAAAGCTGTGTAGAATGTGCATTAGAGGGCACAGCATAGAGATGGCTATCCCAGTTCACATTAAATGTTTTTTTTTTAAAAGGGTTGCGGTGCAGTATACATTACCATTCAAAAATCAAATTTACCTTTACCATGGGTTTGTCATGTAGGACAATCTGGACCAGGCATGCAGTATAAGGGAAGATTTACTGGAATTATTTTGTGAAAGTATACCTTGAACAACCATGATTAGCAGGGTTATCCACAATAAAACCAATATACTGTTTGTGTTTTTTTTCTGTGATTAAAATAAAATACTAACAAGGAGTTTCTCCAACCATAATATTCCACACAGTTCTCAACAGGAAGGCCTGAGAATGCATGTACACCTGGAAGCAGTTATTCTACTGGACATGTGAAGCTTATTCTACTGGACATGTGAAGCTTATTCACTGGTGGTGATATTGCATTAACCCTTAGCGGTCCATTTATTCAGCGCTTCTCAGGAGCGTCAGGTCCAATTTATTTTCACACGTGCTGTTTATTTTACACACGCTGTTTAAATTTTATTTTTTTTTCAGAGTGAAACAGGTTTAAAAGGCACTGAATCGCAAAAGGACACTCAGTACTGCATCTCCAGCCAAGCCCCACCAGTTGTTTGCTATATTTTTCACATACCTCTTTATAGATAAATCCTCTCCTGATCACTCATTTTATCACCAAATTCCTCAATAATGTTTTTCTTAATTGTTCCTCATCAACAGATTTTTAGAATCCCATGTGAAAAGATTACTCACAGCAATAACCAAACTGCTTAGTGATTTACCTTGTGTCTTTTTGCTTCAGTAAACTCTGATATGCTTTTACCATGATATAGCTCTGTGGCAGGCTGGCGAGTGGATAGAGGCCCAGAGACAGACTGCAGTTCAAAAAAATAACTATTTTATTATAAATAAACAAAAATAAAGTGCACAAGGGCAAAATAACAGATACTCAAACACAAATAAAGCAAAAACAAAACTCACAAAAATAAAGTTTCCAGGCTGGGCAATGCCTTCACTGGATTTAGAAAATTCAAAAACCACAAAACAAACACCAACCTGCTTCCTCAGCTCCCTCTTCCCAAATGAGAAGCTGAGGCCTCCTTTTATATCAGGTGGCTGGGCGCTGATTGATCGTTAATCAACCTAATCAACTAATCAACCCCAGCCACCTGAACATAATAAACCCAGGCAGGCAGGGGAAGTTAACCCCATCCCTGCCAATTTAAAAGGGCAGAGCTTTTCTCTGCCACAAGCTCCATCAAACTTTTATAGGTATCATCTCTGACCAGGATAAATGCTGGGATCCAGGGAAGATCAATGTAGGATGGAAATACCAGTGGAAAGGGTTTTATAAAATGGTATGGTTTGTTAATTTTAAAGGGCGTCTTTCAAATACCACACAAAAGCTCACTGAGGATCTCCTCTTCAGCAATGAAGTCTAACTGTCATTAATTATAACAAATTGTACTCCTTGTTGAGGTCAGCCATGTGGGGTTTCAGAAAGACATCATCCTTGCTGTGGCAGCAGTTACTGACGCGACAGCATTCACCGCAAACCCTTGGGTTGAGCGTCAAAGGTCCATTTATCAGTCGAATTCCTTCACAACACATGACCTTAACAGTCAAATAAATCGCTATAGCAAAACCCATTTCCAGTTTAACCAGGGCTCCTAATTTTAATTAACTACTGGTAGAGTCTACAGGCTCTTTAGGGTCACAGTTAAGACTCTTATGGTAATATAATTAAGAATAAACCAATGATGTTGTGCATCTCATTTTCATAATATATTATTCTCAAGTCCACTTTCACTCAAAAGGACTTCAACTGATAATTAGGAGGCGGCCTGTTCCACACAGCAGGTCAGCCCGATTTTTCTGAACAAGTATCATTGAGCAGCTCCAGTTTAGCTCAAGCGAAAAGCTGTGTTTTTTGTTTTTGTTCTCTGCGCTGAGCGTTTTCTAATGTATATTTGGTGTGGTGCTCTTCCTTTACCTGTAAACTTGCACACAGAGTTAAACCATGGAACTATTACCACTCCAGGTTTATGATCTAATTACAGATATTCTGTTTAAATGTAAATTATATTTAAAGCGCACAGTTCTTTTGTTTAAATGATTAAGAAAGTGAGATTTTGGAGGCTGTTATTCAACTCAAGGTTTGAATATTGTGTTTTTTTCTTTTGCACGAACCAGCCAAAGATCAGTCATAATAAGAGCAAACTTAAGACTGCAAATAATAATCTAGCGATTGTGTCCAACGCTTCCTAATGTGCACACCACATAGTGAACTCATAAACAACATACATCAACAGATGCCAGCAGACTTTGTCAAATAATATGCAAGCTTGAATAAGAGACACCAGTCAGATGCACAGCAATATCTAGAAACTTTGACATGCCGGGGGATGTCAGCAGTAAGTTTATATAGGATAAGATGTGTGCTGTAATTCAAACGTCTCCCCTGAACCTTCTCACTCCCCCCCAGCATTAAGTGCCCTCTATGAAGTGCACCCCTCCAGTTTGAGAACCACTGTACACAGGATACCCCATGAACATTCAAGGAGTACTATAGTTATTCAACGAATGGGGATAGCCAAATAACAAGAACAATGTATGGAAAATAAAGAGCAGTGCTCCCTCGTTATAAGAAGGCCCATTATAAAGTTTATAAGGTAGGTGTTGCCTTCCATTTGCCTCATTATGCTATTACGCTTGCTCATTATATCTCTCACCTGTGGCACTTGAGTACAGCATTATAAAGGGCAGCACTGTATGTTTGTTTAAACCTAAATGAAACTGAATTCAGAGAATTAAGTCCTTTAGATCAAGCTCCACCTCTGTTTAACAATGCGGTGCAATTTGGAACTGTGTGATTCGCCTGGTCATCCTGCCCTTGGATTTGAATGAATGCAAGATAAATCCCAAATTGAGATCTGGTACAAAATATGTTACACTTATAGTCAGAATTCAGTCAATCACCGGAAAAAAAAAAAATACCACGATTTGATCATTTTCAAAAGATCAAAGAGCAAATGAGAGGTTATTTCGATCTTTGAGTAAAGTGATGTATGTGCACACACAGTATTTAAAATTGCTAAATTAAATGTCAATCCACATTTGTCTAATCACTGTTTTTTTAAGCAAAAGAAAGAAAGAATATCATAAAAATATCATAACATCAGGATCATAACTATACTGACCCTATGTTTGTACGTGAGTGGCAGCCTGTGTGCATATCAACACCCAATGCTCTGTGTCTGACTCATTATGACTCAGTGACGACCCACACATGCAACACTTCCCGCTGTTACAACTGGTTTAACAGTTTAGATGGGTAAATTAATTGAAATTTGAGTTTAATGTAATTAATACAGCAAATTATTTAACCACGAACCGTGTAAGAAATTCTCACTGCTATTTTTTTTTATTTACTTTGGATTATAAAAATAAACCAGAATAGTAATTTGAAATGTATACTATTGTATAAGCGAGCTCATTAACAGAAGTGTTATAAGTCTGTAATTATGTGTATCTTGGAGTAGGGGTCTCTCGCCTGTTCTGTGAGATCTGGGAGGGAGGAATTCCCTAATTCATGTTTACTATTTACTATCACTGACACAAGTCATGACAGTTTGCTGTACTTCCCAGGAAATGAGTTGCTATGCATTTCTAATTTAGGAGAAGAAAAAAATCATCCGTACCAGTGCAGATTACTCAATTCACAGTCATTGAGGGGAGGGGATATTTAAATGTCCCTGTCTGCTTACTAATTAGGAAAAGAACGACTCTGAATATCGTGAGGAGAGCTTCATGCGTTGCCATGAAGATAAAAACATTAACCAGAGAAATGAATCCACGTGTTGTCACACGCACATTCTGAATTACGATGCGCATTAGATAGTTGTTTGTCTGGTTACCTTTCTAACACTCACACGCACGCACACACACACACACACACACACACACACACACACACACACACACACACACACAAAATCCTGAGCCCTGCCTTGCCCAAATAAGGTGAAGTTGTGTTGACGTGATTCGAAGCATGCACAGAACAGGCACATACCCATAGGTCTACTGTGAAGTGACTGATACGGTAAAGAGGGAGAAATAGTGTTAAATGTACAATCATTTACTGTAATTCAAAACAATAATCTGCTTAAATGGCAGCCAAAAACAAAGGAAATCAAAGAGCACTACTCTACTCTGGAAAGACAAGCATCACCACTGCCTGTTTGTATTTTACCCTGGAAAGACAAGCATCACCACTGCCTGTTTGTATTCTACCCTGGAAAGACAAGCATCACCACTGCCTGTTTGTATTCTACCCTGGAAAGACAAGCATCACCACTGCCTGTTTGTATTCTACCCTGGAAAGACAAGCATCACCACTGCCTGTTTGTATTCTACCCTGGAAAGACAAGCATCACCACTGCCTGTTTGTATTTTACCCTGGAAAGAAAAGCATCACCACTGCCTGTTTGTATTCTACCCTGGAAAGACAAGCATCACCACTGCCTGTTTGTATTCTACCCTTGAAAGACAAGCATCACCACTGCCTGTTTGTATTCTACCCTGGAAAGACAAGCATCACCACTGCCTGTTTGTATTCTACCCTTGAAAGACAAGCATCACCACTGCCTGTTTGTATTCTACCCTGGAAAGACAAGCATCACCACTGCCTGTTTGTATTCTACCCTTGAAAGACAAGCATCACCACTGCCTGTTTGTATTCTACCCTTGAAAGACAAGCATCACCACTGCCTGTTTGTATTCTACCCTTGAAAGACAAGCATCACCACTGCCTGTTTGTATTCTACCCTGGAAAGACAAGCATCACCACTGCCTGTTTGTATTCTACCCTGGAAAGACAAGCATCACCACTGCCTGTTTGTGTTCTACCCTGGAAAGACAAGCATCACCACTGCCTGTTTGTATTCTACCCTGGAAAGACAAGCCAAAGACAAAGACAAGGTTGCACTGCTTGCACATGTCCTGTCTCTAGTGTACGCCTGTGTACAGCACACTCAGTGCTGAAGAGCAGATTAATAAGTGAGCATTTTTCAGTTTTAAATCAATTTGGAAGCAGTTAAGCGAAGCCCCAGTTTTGGTACCTGTGAGTGTACTGCGGATTACAGAATGCAGTCCCAAGACATCTACCTTGTACTTCCGCACAAGCAATTCAATTAAAGCTGGAAGCATTTTAACTAAAGCAAGGTTGAGGCTAGATCAACTCCTCTGCCCTTGCAAATAGCTGTGCATCCCCTCCAGCGAACCATGAACTATTGAACAAATAGTGTATCAGGTCATTGCTTTCAATTCATTCTCCGGATGATTTGTCATGAGGAAAGCTGACTAAGAGTTGGAACAGAGCCCATCTCCGAGGCTAAACACAGCTTCCTCAGTTAAAAGCTGAGCCCTTGCCAAATCCAGATGTAATAGACCATCGTTGGGTGTGAAAGTCATCCACCAGAAAAGAAAATGTGTAAACCATATGTAGCAGGCATGTTCAAAAAAAGATGTGTGATGAAGTTTTAATGGCCCATGCCAAATTATTGAAATGTATTGGGTCTAATATATATTTTTATATGCAATATGATTACTTCCCTCCCTAAACTACTATACATGAAACTAATTGATATTCCATTTAATGTTGGGCCCAATTCACAAATATGAGGGACTGTTTTAAGACATATTTAAGGACTTTTTTTTTAAAGTTTGAAAACATTCTCTTAGTTTAAACATTGCTTTACAAACTGAAAATAAACACCTACAGATTCTTAAACAGCTGAAAAGGGGTTCAAGAATACAAGAAAAGCTTTCTGTGTATTAGGTTAACTTGTAGTATAGCTATGAAAAAATACTATAAAAACTTGAGTTCCTGTTTATATATTATGTAGGGAAATGAGACCTACAAAATGACAGTAATAAATATATTTAATCACAGCTGCTTCCTGGTACCTAATGACTTTAGAGGCCCGTGTTTGATGGCCCGGCAAACCTCTAATGCATGGGCAAAACCTGTTTGAAAAAACAGCACAAATGGGAGTAAACCTCCTTCGCCCTGTAATTAGATTTTGGTGAGACTTTGCCCTGTCCTTTTTGGTCTACATTAGTGCCAGTGGTCAGCATACCTTTCGGGATGTGGTTCACTTGCATGTCAGATGGGGACGTCCCAAATTAACCAGGTAGGGGGAGGTTTATATGAAACATAGGCGCTGTCGATCCCATTACTAAAAGGCTACAGCAAGCAGTGTTATATTTCTATATTATATACATTGTTCTATGTTATATTTCTATGTTATATACATGTTTACGATGTGTGTGGCACACAAAGTTAAGCATTCATTACCTCCTTGTCTGTCATACAGAAGGCAATGCACAAAGTGCAGGACCCTGGTTAGATGTTACTGGCGTTTTGTAAACTGAAGGTTCAGTGGGCATCCTCCTATCCCAAGACGAGCCAACTTCCTCTTTTACACCCAGGAACTTGAGAGTGGAAGTCAGTGAGCTACAGGCCTCTGGATGCCAAGGCCAGCCCTGCATGTGTCCACTCTTCAGTTTGCTGGGGGCCTGGCAAGCATTGTTCACTGTAGCGCAATGAGGAGAAACAGCCCCTGTCAGTTTTGCCTACCTAACCCTGGTGCACCAAAGTCAATTTGACACTCCCAGTACAATTACTTGATCTCAATTCAATTAAGCACTTGTAGGATGCACTTGAAGGTGTGGCAGCAGTCCTCTGGCTACCTCATTGTCCCAGATAGAGGCCATACCCAGGAGGAATGGACCCAGACCCAGCGAGGTACCGTGCCTGTTTCTAGAGTCTGTGCCATTTCAAAAACATTTCGGAGGTAAAATGACAAAAAAAAAAACAAACATGTTTTAACATTGAGATCGATCCCCTGAAGAATTAAAGCTAGATGAGATGACAAATGTCACATTTTATACTCAAAAACATTGTCTATAACTTTATGTTTCTGAAAAATACCACAAATGTTTTGTAATGTAGTTAATGGCGTTTCGATTCTGTAATCTGCATTGAATTCCCAACAAACCTTCCCTTTGACCTCTTAAACTGTATAGACATATTTATAAACTTATTTCCTGGTCTACTAATTGCATGAGACACAGTCATTGCACCTAATATCAAGGTTCTTAAGAAAGGGCCAGTGAGTGCATCTACAATGTCACAGATTAATTCTTGAAGTTATGCAGTTTACAGATTGCTGTTTACAGATGTCATTTGGTGTTTTCTCTGCTGTAAAAGTGCTTTCCACAGCATCATTAGTCTCTGGTCTGCACTGGGGATTCCAGAGGGAGCATCATGTTGGCTCTGGGGCTGCTGGGGGTTAGCGAGGCTCCTTGTAGTTCTGTAGCACACCCTACTGGCTGGGCGCCTGCAGGGCTGGCCTTTGATGTTCAGAGAAAAGCTCGCCACCATCCACTCTCGAGTTCCTGGGTGTAAAGAGGTTACTGGCTTGGTCGTGGGGTCGGAGGACGCCCCTGAACCCTGTTCAGTGCTTGTTCCTTTAAATGTCTCTGGTTACAGCAAACCCTTGCTGGATTTGCTTGGAAACCCTTTGGCTGAGGGACTGCCAGTGGCAGTACAGTCGTCCCCATTTCAGATGTGAGCTGGTTATTACTGTGCCAGTGTTTCAAGTGCTATGTCTAGGGACTCCTGCTGGCATATTATGAAATTGCTGTCAATTTTATCTCCCCACAGCCTAAGAATCTAAGCACTGCTACTTTGTTAGGGGTAATCCTATTAGAATCATGCATCCCTACTTTTAGCATGGTTTCTGATTGTTAAAATGAATTGCCGTGTATCAGATTGACCAAACAGGGACTGATATAAAAGCTCAGACAAGGCATTTTGTGAACCAAGGTTATGGAATCAATGAGTGTGCATGTGAGTTTCTTTAATGTGTTTGTCTGTAGAAATATGTAGAACACCAGTCCTTCTTGAAAGATTTGAAAGAACTTGAATAACTACAATATTATTTAGATAAATGAAAAGACTTGTCTTGGTGCATATTACATAAGCTATTGCACACATTTTTATACATTTAATTCTCCCAAACTCTTTGGCAAGAGACTGCAAAATGGAACATGTTAGCTATATATTGAATGTTTCTATTTTACCACCTTGAGCAGCACTTAAAGAGCAATTTGGTAAAGGTCTGAAATATGAATTCATCTTTTTTAGAATCACTTTGAATGCAATTGTATGTTTCAGCAATCCCATCCTGGTGATTCAACCCCTGTGGCCCTATGGCCACTCTGTACACCAGAGTGTAACCAATAACCTCTCCCCTTGCAACAAAGTAGTTTTGTTCTTTGTTTTTTCTTAATGATGTATTTCATATATCTAGGGCAGATGTTGCAGGGAGGCAGATTAATGGTAACACTGGTGTATTGTGGTCTAAATGTGTTAAATGATAGTCTAGTCTTCAGTAGAGTTTTTTCTTTGGGGGTGAAGTTCAGGTTGAGTCAGGTGATCAGAAACTTGTGGTTTGAATCCTGGTCATGCCAAGTTGGTGACCATGCCTTTTGGATTTGGGAAGCTAGGATAGTTCACCCCATTGGAATGGCACACCATGAGTCCAGACAGAAATGTTCCAGCCTGGTTGCTTATCTCCAAGATTCAGTAACATTCATTGCTCATATTCGTTGGGTGAAAGGAGATGATTTTGTGTGCAGCGGGAGAGCTAGAACCAGTAAAGATTTCAAAGGGTCCAAAGGACATGTGTGTTTCTAATTAATCTTAAACTCCACAATAAGATCCCCACAGTGTACCGCCCAGTAAGAGGTTCTAATAACTATTTTACTACATAAAGGTAATAAACCATACAGGGAAACATTCCCACAAATGCAAATAAGATGATGTCCTATTTAGTGAATGTTTTTGTAACTTGTAAATCTGAATAACTTATTTTTCACAGCTAAACAGATGCTGAGAAAGTTGTCTCAAGATATCAGCCCTGGTGAGCCAAAACCCTTAAAGTTATAGTGACTTTAACTGGAATATTAATTGCATGCAGACACTATCTCAAATGGGTTTGTTTCTTGGTAGTTCCTCACCCCGAGTTATCAGCGAGAACATCCAGAGAGACTCTATAAAGCAAGGATAGTTTATGTGTTTTCAGGGTATCAGCCAAAAGCACCATTTCACTTTTAATTTGTAGTTCCCAACACTTAGGTGAAATGTTAGGAAAAAAAACAACTCTTAGAAAAAAAAAAGTCAATACCTGTAACACAGTAAGAGAGATAAGTTAAAAATGTCCTTCTCCTTCTTTTACTCCTGTTTTTTTGTAGATGTTTGCAGATCCCAGGCACTTTTATCTATGCATATGTACATTACAGGACATTCGAGTTTAATGACAATTAACTTGTTTTGTCAACATGGAAATATACTAAGGAACGCACTTGCTGTGACTTCTGTATCATTTATATTAAATTGATTTATTTCTGTTTTAAAATGGAACATTTGCATACAAAAAAAATCTTTTTTTACATGATATGGCATGCGTGGGATTTAAAACTATAACCTTCGGTTTGCAAGCACCTCGTGTTACTGTCAGCACTACACAATTAGACGAGAAAATAAGTAGTAAATTCTCGGGACATTTTTACATTTTGGAGAATTATTATTATTATTATTATTTTTAGTCATCATCTCATCATTCTGAGATTCTGATCTTGCTCTCTGAAAAATGTTAGTTTCCTGTCAGTGTAACACTCACTGCGGTCCCCATTGGTGGAAGGAAGTACGGCACCTCTCGATATACTGGTTGATGAGTGTAACGCTATTTGTGGTCCCCACCTGACAAAAAGGATCATTTCTGAGGATTAGCTATGCTGAAGGCTAGCCTATATATTTGGTAAAAGTAAATAAATATAAATGTTAATAAATATTGAAATAAATGAATACATAAATCAATACATAGAAATGTATTTCTTTATCTATCTTGATATTTATTTCTTTTTCACTGTCAGATAAAATAAACACTGCAATTTAATACTGTATGAAATGAAAATAAATACTCAACTGTTCTTGTTCAATTGTATATTAGTGAATATTTTAGGAAAATACAGGTTTTATTTCCATACACGTTGGTTTCCACAACACAATCTGTATTCCAAACTCAGGAATCAGACCGGTACACTTTCAGTCATGTGACTATCCTCAAACTCAAGAATCAGACCGGTACACTTTCAGTCATGTGAATATCCTCAAACTCAAGAATCAGACCGGTACACTTTCAGTCATGTGAATATCCTCAAACTCAGGAATCAGACCGGTACACTTTCAGTCATGTGACTATCCTCAAACTCAAGAATCAGACCGGTACACTTTCAGTCATGTGAATATCCTCAAACTCAAGAATCAGACCGGTACACTTTCAGTCATGTGAATATCCTCAAACTCAAGAATCAGACCGGTACACTTTCAGTCATGTGAATATCCTCAAACTCAGGAATCAGACCGGTACACTTTCAGTCATGTGAATATCCTCAAATTCAGGAATCAGACCGGTACACTTTCAGTCATGTGAATATCCTCAAACTCAGAAATCAGACCGGTACACTTTCAGTCATGTGAATATCCTCAAACTCAAGAATCAGACCGGTATACTTTCAGTCATGTGAATATCCTCAAACTCAGGAATCAGACCGGTACACTTTCAGTCATGTGAATATCCTCAAACTCAGGAATCAGACCGGTACACTTTCAGTCATGTGAATATCCTCAAACTCAAGAATCAGACCGGTACACTTTCAGTCATGTGAATATCCTCAAACTCAAGAATCAGACCGGTATACTTTCAGTCATGTGAATATCCTCAAACTCAAGAATATCCTCAAACTCAAACTCAGGAATCAGACCGGTACACTTTCAGTCATGTGAATATCCTCAAACTCAGGAATCAGACCGGTACACTTTCAGTCATGTGAATATCCTCAAACTCAAGAATCAGACCGGTACACTTTCAGTCATGTGAATATCCTCAAACTCAGGAATCAGACCGGTACACTTTCAGTTAAGTCATGCGAATAGCCTCAATTTGCAGACTAACAGTTCTCTTTAGCCAGGGCATCGACAGCAGGAGACACATCAAATAGTCCCTTTAACTCCAGTCCGAATAACTAATATAAAGCTTTGACTGGATTTCCAAAGCCAATTATGAACACAACAGCACGCCGTGTTGTAAGATCCAGCTTCCCAAGCAATCTTTTTGTTTCACGGTTTAGCTCTACTTGATGTGATCTGGTTGTCTCTAGACCTCCTCAAGATCTGCCACTCGTGCTCGTTACCTGGGCTTCACAATATAAAATGCATCATTTTTATGCAAAACAACTCTCCATAGCCTTCTTTCAGGTCCACTTTCTAGCGTTAAAATTTGTGTTTTTTTGGCTTAAATATTACACACAAAAAATCTAATATCTCCAGAAATCAAGAATTTTACAGCATCAAACCAAGTGTACTTCAAAGTAAATGTCAGCCTTCCCACAGTAAGTACACTTGATTTCCTTGCCATCCTCAGTGTTTCCTTTTACATATGAACAGCTAATTTTGTATTCCAGGATACTACCAAGGACCACACACAGGGACAAAAGCAGCCAGACCAGAGTAGTACAAAAAATACTAATAAAAGTTTATTTTAATACATTTATTAGTACGCACTCACAGTTTCAGTTGTAAATCATTATCTCCATAATCAGTCAAAAAAAAACAACAATAAAATATAAGATCTGGACCAGTAGAGAAACAGAATACAAAAAAAATAAATAATGGATTCAGTTCACTAAACCTTATAAACCAGTCCCGCTCAATCAGTCCAGGTTCAAAACACTTCTCTGATAGGATAGAAACGAACGCAGGAACCGTTATTCTCTCTTAACAAATGCCACCAATATAAAAACAGTGCTACTTTAATCCGTTACATCACCACCCGCCAACTTCCCCAGCCAAGCAAATGTAAATATAAGCATTGTAGCTTCCCTCATTGTAGCACCAGCAAAATAATAATGGCCAATTAAAACAACAACTTAGTTGCAGTTAACCTTTGACTTGCTTCGTTGACTTATTCGTTGTTAACTAAATGTTCATACCAATGTCATCAACACTCCCGCTCCCAAAGCAAAACAGAAAGTATAACATGGCGAGTCGATCCTGCAGTTAACACCACAGCAAAAAAAAAAAAAATCGCATGTTATGCAGTTGAAAGCAAGTCAGCAAGACATCGCAAATGTGAGTGAGGCATATACTGTTAATCGAAAGACAATTTGAGACATTCTAATGCATAAACACAAATGGCTTACCTTGATGGAACGGGTCGATGTGTTTAACCTGAAAAAGGCTTGACGCAGTCTAAAATAAGTGACTTTTATACAGTAAATGTAAAAAAAAAAAAAAAGTATGGTGAGAGGTTTGTTTGTTAGTCACATACAAACTGCACGTACAAATCTTGAAACAAAACAAAAACTGTATGTCTGACCCTACAGGACTCTATCGATCAAAAAACCTTCGGTGCCCGTCAGTGGCGTTTGATAAAGAGTACAGACATGCAGGTCTACAGAGATAATATACACGATAAAAGCTAGCCCCCCCTTCTTCCACCAGCCCAAAACTGACACCTCGCCTGTGTGAGAAGGGTTTTTTGTCGGCTGTGATCATGTTTTTAACACTTATGCTCAAACGTTCTATATAGTGGAAATAGCGCCTTGAAAACAAGGCTCTTCTACCGAGTTCAAAGGACTCTTTAAACTTCAAAGTTACCAGATGTCATCCTGTTTCCCAGACAGACAAGACCTTTTGGCTGTGTGCAAAGCTACTCAAGGAGAGAGCCTTTAATGACTACAATTTTTGATATAAAAACTTCAAGTCTTACAGCAATGATTAATCCTACAACTTGTGATGTCTTCTGCAGTGTGGTCATTTGTGTAAAATGTCTGACAACAGGAGATGTAGAGGAGTTAATTCTTATACTTTGTAGATGTTCCACGAAGCGCATTGCTTCACACAAGCAATGCAGTCTACTACTCCTTTACTGGTGGAATTAACATTCTATTCTGAATCAGCATGCAGAGCTTTTCTTTTGAAAGATATCTTGTTCATAACAACAGCTTCTTACAGCACTGCTTTTTCCATCCAGCTGAAGAAGGACTTGTAGTCTGAAACATCCTGATGTAATAACTTTTTTTATTTTATCAATTATTCACATTTTGTGGACCTACATTACCTTTTTCATAGATATAAATAATGAAAGGCAGTTTAATCCCATCATATTCTATAGTAGGACCCCCACCTTCACCCCCAAATAACAAATGTGTTTCTGTCAAAAAGCTTTCATAATCATACAGTAGCCCCTCGCTGAACCAGACATGTTTGTCCGACATAAGGAGGTGTTGATAATAAAATCGCACACATATAAATGTACAGTACTCAATGTATTTTAGATGTATAAATCATTGCGCTGAAATAACGCTAATGTGTTTTGGGTAGGCTACACATTATATTATGTAAAAATATGAATCTGTAAAGTAGGCCTATACAGTGCAGTAGTAAAATCAAATGATTACCTAGCGCACTTTGTATTATTATTATTATTATTATTATTATTATTATTATTATTATTATGAACAACTTGGCCTACTTAGTAGCCTAGACAAACAACACGAAATGGATCTTGGTGCGGCATTAAAAAGTTATGATACTTAAAGGATGACAGTCAATTCTTGTTAATACGAATTTCAAGGGACCAGCAACAAATTTTGCATTATACCACTAATTCATATTATCATGAGTAGCCTATAAGCCAAATGTATACTGTCAGTTTGTATTTACGTTAGTCAGGGGTGCAGTGCTAAATTGCGCACAGTTACAAACCACCTGCACATTAATAGAATAGGTGTGTTTCCTATTCCTGTGCAGATGTTCACAATGAGCTGGAGGGGTTAGTAGTTGCTCCTAACATGTTGGAGAAACATATGTTTTCAAGGCTTGTAAGTACACTCTGCTTTTAGGGAAAATGTGATTTGAATGGAATGAGGCAGCCTGTTTAGTGCAAGTACTTAGGATTCCCAGCCCAGCTCAAAATCAGCCACATCACATAAAAGGAGAGCACAGCCACATCACATCACATAAAAGGAGAGCACAGGGCTCCATTTGGGTGAAGGGAGTGGGTGAGTTACATTGGGTTGTTGGTCTTTGTATTTTGTCAGCAGTGAAGGTGAATGCCCAGCCTACGTTTGTTTAAACCTTTATTTTGGCCTGTGTGCCTTCTTGTTTGTACTTTGGTCCTTATGCCCTTTTGTACTTTGTGTTATTTAGTTTATTAAATGTGAGCTTTAGCTGTGAAACTGCAGCTTCCCTGTGCCTGAGTCTACTTCCCTGCCAGTAATATCTGGGCCCTCAATGCTATCCTGTCACAGATGTTTAAAAAAGTCGATTAAAATGACACAAGAAGAAGGTGGAACAAATATTAGAAAACACATGGTTAATTTAAATGCAATGCAATCTTAAGCAGAGGAAAAATAAGTAGAGTGGATGACTGAAATCCTACAGAACAAACAAGGCAATCATCATTTTTGCCAGGAACTCTGTGCATTGTGAAGGTTGTCATTGATTTATAGGAACGGGATGAATGATAGTCATTGTAGAAAATAGACTTGTCAATTGCTGGATATTGATTTACTGGGTTATAGTTGACTGATTTTCTAAAATATTGTTTGAAAATGACCAAACAGAGACATTTGCATATTTTAAAGGAGGTAACTGGAGTGTCCAGTAATTGCAGCAAATCTCTGACTGGCTGAATAGACGAGACGATAATTAAGAAATGTTCTTGGATGTACAAGTGGTCTTGAATACTTTCCGTGAATATTGTATGTTTTAAAGGTTTGCAACAGCTGCATGTTGTATTAACACAGTGCTGCTATCTCATGTTCATTATTCCTTAAGGAGGCATTGCATTTTTTTATTATAATCTTAAGGAGATTTAAAGGTCAGGCAGTGTTAGAAATATGAATCTTCAACTTTTATGCTATTTTAAAGTGCCATTAGAAACACAGATAATGTGTTTTATAACCATCTGTCCTCTTTATAAGATGTAATAAAGAATACCTCCAACATTCAGTAAAATGGCAGTGTATTGAAAACAATCCTTTTTCTCCTATTGGAACAAAAATTAATGATATCAAATCATCCAAATCCCCACTCAGAATACAAGTGGATATTAGAAATGCCTTCATCCAGACAATGTGGGGAAGCTATAAAAAAGGCTAACAAGATGCTCGGATACATTGTGAAAAGTGTTGAATTTAAATCAAGGGAAGTAATGTTAAAACTGTACAATGCACTAGTAAGACCTCATCTTGAATATTGTGTGCAGTTCTGGTCACCTCGCTATAAAAAAGATATTGCTGCTCTAGAAAGAGTGCAAAGAAGAGCCACCAGAATTATTCCGGGCTTAAAAGGCATGTCATATGCAGACAGGCTAAAAGAATTGAATCTGTTCAGTCTTGAACAAAGAAGACTACGTGGCGACCTAATTCAAGCATTCAAAATTCTAAAAGGTATTGACAGTGTCGACCCAAGGGACTTTTTCAGCCTGAAAAAAGAAACAAGGACCAGGGGTCACAAATGGAGATTAAACAAAGGGGCATTCAGAACAGAAAATAGGAGGCACTTTTTTACACAGAGAATTGCGAGGGTCTGGAATCAACTCTCCATTAATGATGTTGAAGCTGACACCCTGGGATCCTTCAAGAAGCTGCTTGATGAGATTCTGGGATCAATAAGCTACTAACAACCAAACAAGCAAGATGGGCTGAATGGCTTCTTCTCCTTTGTAAACTTTCTTATGTTCTTATGTTCTTATTACTCTTTCATGAATAAGCACCAAGGATCCAAGGGTATAGATGTATCTAAAAAAAAAAATCACCAAGGGCATTTTAAGATAATCAATCTACTTTTATTCAATGATGTGTAAGGTTCTCATTCTCTGAATTGTAAAGACTTCTATTTGGTATGTCTCATTTCATGTCCTTAACCTACAGAGGTTCTAGAAGCTGGAATTCCTCAGCTGTGAACATATACATGTACCTTAAGCTAAATAAAATTCTAAGTAAAATTAAATAAATCGTTCTTCATTTTACCCTCTGGCAGGGCGGTAGGACAGAGCCCTGCACATAAATAGAAGGAGCAGGACAAAGCCCTGTGTGTAAATAAATATGTTGTTTGGTGTTTATTGGTGATGGGAAAATGTATTATTTATTTTAAAATGGGTGTATGTATTATGTTTTTGTAAAAACGAGTGTTTTGTATTGTGTTTTGTTATTATAATTTATGTATAATTGTGAAGGCAAAAAAGCCACACTTGTCATTGTTTGGTAGCATGCAGCAAAACCCTGTGCAGAAGGTGACCATCAGTTTATGAATTGATTAATTTGTTGCTAATCAGGAGATGGTCACCAGTATAAAAGCCTCCATCTTTCCCTGTTTTAAGGTGGGTGTTCAAAGAGGAGGAACGTGTGTGCCAGAGGATTAAAAGAATAACTCAAACGTAAGTAAAAGTAAACAGTTACTACGCATGCTGGAAGCACCAGCACAGTATTTATTTGGATTTTGTGTTCGAGATTGGGCTTTGTTTCAACCTTTTATTGTGCTCTGTGAGCAGTGTTTTTTTTAATATTTTATTTATTTTTGTTTAAGTAAACATAGCGCTTCAGCGTGCGTTGCACCCGAGTACTGTCTGTGTGTGTGGTATCTGTTTGTGGCCTGACGTCACCACTCAGCCATCCCTGTCCCATACCCCAAAACATGTTTCTGCAATGGTTACTGCAAAACATGACCTCACATTGAATTTTTTACCAGTCTTGCCAATCAACATTACAGAAACATGTTTTGGGGTAAAACGAAGAACATTCACCCCACGCAATCATTCTGCATTGGTAGTACATTTATATTATTTTGGGCACCATTGTGCCTTGTGGTACGGATACCAAGATATTTAGTGAGAAAGGGGCTTGAGTGGGAAATCTGGGATAAAACCCCAACCTGGCCACTCTGCATTCTAAAAATTGATCATATCTTGGGTACCCCTGCACTTGTGAGATGGCTTCATCCATAACCTCCTGAGTATATTTAAAGAGGAGATGGTTAGCTATTCAGGTATACCAAGGTGTTTAGTATGAAAGGGGTCTGAGTGGGATAAAAGGTGAAATAGATGACCCACACAGCCTTTACTTCACAGTATTTACATCCAACAGCCTATTTTTTGAAAAACGACTATATTGCTATTGCCAATGCATGGAAAGCCAGGATTCTAACAATCATTGCTTCAGCTTGGCTACATGAAGCATTCAGCATTTCAATGTGTAAATGCATGGAAAGCCAGGATTCTAACAATCATTGCTTCAGCTTGGCTACATGAAGCATTCAGCATTTCAATGTGTAAATGCATGGAAAGTCAGGATTTTGACAATCATTGCTTCAGCTTGGCTACATGAAGCATTCAGCATTTCAATGTGTAAATGCATGGAAAGTCAGGATTTTGACAATCATTGCTTCAGCTTGGCTACATGAAGCATTCAGCATTTCAATGTGTAAATGCATGGAAAGCCAGGATTCTAACAATCATTTTTTCAGCTTGGCTACATGAAGCATTCAGCATTTCAATGTGTAAATGCATGGAAAGCCAGGATTCTAACAATCATTTTTTCAGCTTGGCTACATGAAGCATTCAGCATTTCAATGTGTAAATGCATGGAAAGTCAGGATTTTGACAATCATTTCTTCAGCTTGGCTACATGAAGCATTCAGCATTTCAATGTGTAAATGCATGGAAAGTCAGGATTCTAACAATCATTTCTTCAGCTTGGCTACATGAAGCATTCAGCATTTCAATGTGTAAATGCATGGAAAGTCAGGATTTTGACAATCATTGCTTCAGCTTGGCTACATGAAGCATTCAGCATTTCAATGTGTAAATGCATGGAAAGTCAGGATTTTGACAATCATTTCTTCAGCTTGGCTACATGAAGCATTCAGCATTTCAATGTGTAAATGCATGGAAAGTCAGGATTTTGACAATCATTGCTTCAGCTTGGCTACATGAAGCATTCAGCATTTCAATGTGTAAATGCATGGAAAGTCAGGATTTTGACAATCATTGCTTCAGCTTGGCTACATGAAGCATTCAACATTTCAATGTGTAAATGCATGGAAAGCCAGGATTTTGACAATCATTGCTTCAGCTTGGCTACATGAAGCATTCAGCATTTCAATGTGTAAATGCATGGAAAGCCAGGATTCTAACAATCATTTTTTCAGCTTGGCTACATGAAGCATTCGGCATTTCAATGTGTAAATGCATGGAAAGTCAGGATTTTAACAATCATTTCTTCAGCTTGGCTACATGAAGCATTCAGCATTTCAATGTGTAAATGCATGGAAAGTCAGGATTCTAACAATCTTTCTTCAGCTTGGCTACATGAAGCATTCAGCATTTCAATGTGTAAATGCATGGAAAGTCAGGATTTTGACAATCATTTCTTCAGCTTGGCTACATGAAGCATTCAGCATTTCAATGTGTAAATGCATGGAAAGCCAGGATTCTAACAATCATTTCTTCAGCTTGGCTACATGAAGCATTCAGCATTTCAATGTGTAAATGCATGGAAAGCCAGGATTCTAACAATCATTTCTTCAGCTTGGCTACATGAAGCATTCAGCATTTCAATGTGTAAATGCATGGAAAGCCAGGATTCTAACAATCATTTCTTCAGCTTGGCTACATGAAGCATTCAGCATTTCAATGTGTAAATGCATGGAAAGCCAGGATTTTGACAATCATTGCTTCAGCTTGGCTACATGAAGCATTCAGCATTTCAATGTGTAAATGCATGGAAAGTCAGGATTTTGACAATCATTGCTTCAGCTTGGCTACATGAAGCATTCAATATTTCAATGTGTAAATGCATGGAAAGTCAGGATTTTGACAGTCCTTGCTTCAGCTTGGCTACATGAAACATTCAGCATTTCTTTTTCTGCACTTCACAGTGTAATAATATGTTCTTATCTATTAAGTGCAAGCCCCTGAAACATTTGCTTTAACATTTGCCAGTCAGTCAACACCACTGCTATGTTTTATAGGAATGCTTCTGTGAGCTTAGCCCTCTCCCTCATCTCATCTCATGCTACAGTCACTGCACAACAGCTTATGCTTGTTTTCTCTGTAAAGCCATTCCTGTGAGCCGTGTCATTTTGCACAGGCACTGAGTAACTTAATACGCTGAGTGTAGGGTGTCTAATTGTATAAGAGATATCTGCAAATCAAAGCGGAGCCCTAAACACGACTAGTTAACTTCTTATAACTCACAAAAACAATTGAACATTAAAAAGTGTGAATTGTGTTGAATGTTCTATACGCAGGATCTGTTCTGGCTAAGGCCCTTGAGTCACTAGTTAATGTGCAGTTAAAACACTGATTGATTTCTAATAGCACAGTGAAATTCAGTCTGGTTTTAGTAACGGTACATTGACAGCAATCCTAAAGGTTATGGATGATATTACCTTGGCCCTGGATAAGAATAAAGTATGTGCCTCTGTGTTTCCATACAAAAATACTTTACATACATTAAAAGCAATATATGTTACACTTATATGCCCCTTATTTTTCTTCATTTGATTTTTATTTGTGTGTGTGTATATATATATATATATATATATATATATATATATATATATATATATATATATATATATATATATATATATATATATAATATTTTTTTTATAAGATTAGATAATATATGCTCTTTATCTGGTGAATGTTAAAAAAAAAATTTCATATATTATCCATTATCCGTGTAAGATAATGGATAATACATCTTTTCATGAAAATGTGTTCAAACTGGACATTAAAAATATTAGTACACATGTAGATTAATGAAACAATAACAATCCAAAATACAGGAATATATACTCGGGACAGTCTTGTTTACAATTTATAATAGCAACTGTGGCTTTGGTATTGAAAACTCCATATTTATATAGATGATACCATATTGTTAAAATGGCTCTTCACTTGACTAGTTTAATAAAAAAAAAAAACTTGCAGGAAGCTTTCATTATCATTCAGCAAAATGTGTTGGATTTGAAGCTTGTCTTAAACTAAAAAAGAAAAAAATAATAATAAATGTGTTTTTGTTTTTGTTTAGTTTTTTTTTTTTTTTTTTTTACAAAAAATGAAATATCTTGATACGTCAAACTTTGAATTGTAGACTCTGGAAAGTTCCTGCATTGAACTAGGAAATAACTATGCATATTTGGGAGTATGCTTAGATATGAATTTAAATTTTACAACATATATAAAAAAAACCTGAAATTCAGTTGTTTTAAAAGACATAAATCCTGTTTTTCAGAACAAACAAACAACTGATCTTTAGTACATTTTGCCTCTGGTTGACTAGCTGATTGATTTATAGAGGTTATTCTGTTCATCGCTGTGATTTATATAGATTGGCTGGTCTAACTTCTTTATCTTTGAAGGATGGAAACGCTGGTACATAATTGTTTATAAGGCTGTTGTTGGCAAAGCCACAACTTACCGTACGAAATTGTTAATGACCTCTAGTGCTTGCTTATAATCTTTGATCCCAGGCTGCTCTGAATTTCAGTTCCTAGGGTTTGTACGGAATTTGAAAAAGGGCCTTCAGTTTTCCAAATCCATGGTCTTGGAACAAACTTCAGGAAGAACGGAATCTTACTGTCCAAACAGAAAAACTGGCATCTATGTATCTGAGACATGTTTTTGTGCTGGCCGGTGCTTCTAAACTGTTTCTTGTAATTTGATTAAATTGTTTGTATTGGTTGTGCTCAGTTGAATTTGTCTGGGTTTTTTGGGTTTTTTTTTTTCATGTTTTTACATGTATGCCTCCCCCTGGAAACTCCCATCCACAGTGTTAAAGTGGTGTTAAAATGGCACTGGATTATAATTTTTTCTCTGTGCAGGACAGCCTAGATAATACTGTACGTCTACCCAGACTTTCTTCACCAAGCCCAGAGCCGGATTGGTTGACAGAGCTTTGGACTTCATTCATTTTTTAAGGTCTGTGTAAGAGAGGGGTGGATCATTTTCACAAGTGATTTCTTGTAGCGCTTGCAAACTGTTAAAAAGACGTTGCTTGAAGTGATGAAATTGGGGTGAGTATGTATGTTGACATATATCCCCATTCTGTTTTCATTTAGATAATGGTTTATTCCAGCTCTGATTTTATATTTGTCCTCCTTGGCATGTCTTACATTTCCATAGGAATCCCTTAGTATTTTGCTTAAGTGTATATTTTCTATTGCTGGTAAATCTATTCCAATTACCATATCCCTTCAAATCTAAACGCCCTCGAATTTAAGACATGAGCCTAAATTACCCACCCTCAATTTGAGGAAAAAATAAAACATCAAATAAATATGCATTTATAAAGATACGACCTCAATTACGCATATAAGAAAACAACGTATATAGAGGCAGTTTGCGGCTGTCTCCTATCTCACAAAGCATTGCAGTTATGTGCTGCTTCTTATTCCCAGTCTCGAATATTCACACCTATACATCGATTCACAACATAGGTTACGTGGCTGTTTGTGTATTTAATTACAAAAGTATAGAAGAGGTGTACTTAATTACAAAAGTATAGAAAAGGTGTACTTAATTACAAAAGTATAGAAAAGGTGTGCTTAATTACAAAAGTATAGAAAAGGTATGTGGCAGAACCGACTGACGAGTAGACTCCTGATGAAGAACAGGCAGGACAACAGAAAAACAAACAACGGTAGATTTTATTTTTAATTTCTTTCCTGCAGGGAAAAATAAATCAGGGACAACAAAAACCTGTGCCGGAGTTTAAGGGTCAAACCCAAATTAAAGTTTATCAAATAATAATGACAATGAGTGTTTTATAAAGTCCCGAACTGTTGCAGAGCTCCACCCACCGTCCACTTAGACCTCCTGGCGTGGAACAGCAAGGTGAGTATTTAAAACACTGTCCTGGAATGAGCTCTGAGGTTTGGTGTTTTACTGTTTTTCTTTTTTCTTTCCAGGTTTTCAATGATGACCTGCAGGAGGCGCTACTGAGCAGGTACTCCCAGGTATTTGTAACTCCACGATTTGAAACAAACAGCCCAGCGCCAGTGCTGTCACTCCTGGATCTCCGCGGTAGTACAAGACCACTGGCCCCCTAATGCAAACCTTTCGAAGATTGGGCCCTATGCATCTTAAAGGATACAAAAGCAGGTTATTTCATAAATTCAATTTGGCAGAATTCTACTCCGTGTAGGAAGTTGGACTGCGCAGTGGTTGAATATGAAAGGATTTCACAGAATAAGTCAATGATGTGGTTGCGGTAATAATTTAAGTTAATAAAACCATCTGAGGGAATAAAACGACATGCATCTCTGCCTGCTGCATTGCACTAGGCAGCAGTGGTGGTTTCTTGTTCAAATAAAAGTTCAACTGCACATTCATAACTCTACCACATTTGAGTGCTTGGAAATGCTATTGTAAAACGTCTTTATATCAAGTGCTTGATATTTTCAACATGTGCCTTGGCTTGTGTGTGCCATGCCTTTCATGAAAGCTCTTTTCTGCTTCCAATTGGTATTTTTTCACATTTGGTTTACATTATGAGAAAAACACTTGTGATGAAGAGGTTTAAATGCCATTCAAACTGGCCATATTTCAGAGGGGGTAAGGCATGGTAGGGTTACATTTTTACCCCGTTTTCTTGTTGGACATGGCAACATATTAGATCCATGCGAAATGGATCACTGAACAGTTAAGGAGATTGTGGGTTGTCTTGGCTATTAATGAGACAAAACAGAACCTCGGTTAAAAATGTACCTGGTTTGTGGCAAGCTGATGACGCAGAAGAAAATATACACACACACACACACACACACACACACACACACACACACACACACACACACACACACACACACACACACACACACACACACACACACACACAAATACACACACACACACACACACACACACACACACACACAAACACACACACACACACACACACAAACACACACACACACACACACACACACACACACACACACACACACACACACACACACACACACACACACACACACACACACACACACACACACACACACACACACACACACACACACACACACACACACACACACACACACACACACACACACACACACACACACACACACACACACACACACACACACACACACACACACACACACACACACACACACACACACACACACACACACACACACACACACACACACACACACACACACACACACACACACACACACACAAACACACACACACACACACACACACACAAAAAAGTAATTAATCTTGTCCAATTGTGTAAAACGTTATCTTGGCAATACTGTGCAGTGTGCACTGCACAAGCTTTAAAGTGTTACAGAACATAAATCAACTGGTCTACAAGAAACCAAGTCAAGCTGAAATAGTTGGCTAGTTCTTTCTTCAGTGTTGGGGAGGACAAAAGGCAGTCTGTGGTGATATGGACACGTGTAGTTCAAAGAAGCAGATTGGCAACTCTCAGACCAAACTACATGCAAACCTGCTCCTCACAATCCAGAGCAAGAATCCAAGAATGAAATGACTCACTCCCTCAATGAAATACTGGACACCAAATCTGCAAGTCAAGCAAAGCTCTCTGTACCCCCTTTGTCAAAAAAATTAAATTGAAGAAGGCCCTAACTGAAACGCTTGTCTCATTGAATTAGTTTCTTACAGTTTTACCTTATTTAAAAACAAACAGCGCCTCTTTTTTTTTTTATAAATGCAGTTATACAAAGTAGTAACAGTAAGACTGGAAATACAAAGCACAAGTAGTGATAGGTTTGTATTAAACATGGAATATTGACAGTTCACTTTCAATTCGAAGACGGCCACAAACATGACAATGGGATACGTCTGTCCTTTGGGTAGGTATTCTGAGCTCTCTATATCAGAGCTGCCGATAGGCCTCTTCCTGGAGGTTAAAACCGTCATCCTGAGGAAGCCATTTCTCTTTTTCCTTTTCCAGAGGGTACGATAAGACCTTTGTGTCTAGCTGAGTGTATTGACAGAAAGAGCTTCTGAGTCGTGCTGTATTTCCCTTGCATTTGCGCTGAAAGCCAGCTTGCCGCTTTCCTGTCCTTCAGCAGCCTCCCCGCTTGCGTTGTAGGCTGCTTTGTCTTTACTGCCTGTCGTGTGTGAGCGACTACCTATGCAGTCACCCCATGATTGATTGTCTTTTCTTTCTTGGGAGAATACCATTCCTCCACAAGGCTAGGCCTTGCCGCATGCCCACTGTCGAGTGATTCCCCCAGCTGCCGTTTGACAGCTGAAATGGGCTTTGTTGTTTGGCTGCCACTGCGCATTCCCTGTCTCTGTGTTAGACCTCATGGCCCTGTTTTAAAGGTCATGCTGTGGATTAGCCATCCAGCCGTGTTTCCTCCACCAGGCTCTGTTTACATCCATCCCCCTGTAGAGTCGGGCCTTGTAAACAAACAACGGGGTATACCCTCTGTGCATGGTGCTTGGGCATCCAGCATGCCACCTTGGCCCTTGAGAAAGAGATGGATTGCAGCATCTGTGCGGCTTTTCAGCCCCAGGTGAAGGAGAACAGGTTTGAGAGGGCCACATGGTCGAGTGCCGCGTCCTCGTGGCGAGAACATTGGCGGCTCTCGGAGGCTCAGAGCCCCTCCTCCATGATCTGTTCCAGGACCCCCTGCTGGACATCCCCAGCGCACAGGCCATCCATAGTCGCTCCCCATCTCTGCAGGTGAGAAGGGTGAAGTGTTCCAAGCAGACGAGGGACATTACGGACCTGAAAGCCCAGATCGCCCAGGTTCTGGAGCTCTTATCTTAACAGGCTCTTGCGGCTCCTGCCGCAGTCCCAGCTCCTCTACAGCCGCAAGTACCATACCCGCCCTCTCCAGGGGAGATCAGGGTGGATTGGAAGAGGTGTCCCAGCCAGAAAAAGAGGACACGCTTTCCATAGCAACCTCCGGGGAAGGGGCCTCCTTCTCCTCTGACATGCGGGTAGGAGGAGAGCCCGAAACCCCAACCAAGGAATAACCCAGCTTTTGTATTCTTTCCCGTCTATAATGCTGCTCCCGTCCTTTATCAAAAAGGTCCAGTTAGAGGAAGCGTCAGTTCTCCTAGTGGCCCTCAAGTGGCCGAGGAGAATCTGGTTTTTCGACCCTGTGCCAACTGTTACACGGCCAGCCCTGGGAGATCCCACTGCACATGGATCTCCTCAAGAGACACTCTTTGGCACCTAGAAACTGGGCAGGTTCCGACTATGGGTCTGGCCCCTGAAAGGGACCGCTGGTTAGCCCTAGGGCTATCAAATGCAGTTGTGGGTACGTTGCAGAGTGCTGGGGCAGACTCCACTAGGTCTTCGCACACCTCTAAGTGGAGGTATTTCCAAGCTTGGTGTCTGGCTGGAAGCCACGACCAAATATCCTGCCCTATGCCAGTTATCTTACAGTTTCTGCAAGAACTGCTTGATGCTGGTAGGTCACCTTCTACTTTGAAGGTGTATTTAGTGGTTATTTCTGCATGCCATACCCCTGAAGATTCGATGTCTTTGGGTGAGCATTTAAGAAATCGGCTACCTGAACGCTTAAAGGCGCTCGGCGATTACACAATCTCTTGAGGGCTGTTCTCCCCGAATGGATCCCTGTTATCCGCCTTGATATTGTACTGGAGGCTCTCACGAAGGCCCCGTTTGAGCCCATACACTCCATAGAGTTGAAGTACCTATCTATGAAAACAGACTTCCTCGTGGCTATCACCTCCGCTAAGCGGATTAGTGAGCTGAAAATCAGTGGACTGAGTGCATCATCCCAGGAAGGGGCCTATCGGCAGCTCTGGTATAAAGAGCTCAGCAATACCTACCCAATGGGCAGGCATATCCCATACTCAATGTTCATTGGTGGTCGTCTTCTCTTTCAGGGAACCTAACCGAACAGTCAGTAACCTAACAGTCTCCTACTGTTGGCAGTATGGTAAACAAAGTAATTTGAGAAAAGATTGAATGTATTTTACTATTTGGTACGTTTTTTGTCCAGTCAAACTACACCAACATCAGCAAGATTTTGGTGTAGTTTAGGATTACCAGATTTCCACAGTGAAAAACAGGGAGGTTTTTTTTTTCTTCATTAATTTACTGACACCAGGCCAAAAATAACAGTATATAATAACACAAACATTGGGTGAATTTATTCGAGATGATAACTAATTTTATTTGTATAGCGTGATCTAGTCAAAACATGTTAAATTTACAAAAAGCCAGATTTTAAAAATAGATCAGCTATTACCATTTTAACATATGGTATACACATCATCAGAATGGTTAAACAAATAATCCATATGTTTGTTTATTTTATTTTTGAATGGCGCTGGCACACAGCTTAATACGTTACTGTGCTATCAACTTGCCAAACAGGATGATACAGTTTTGTACTTATTGGGCCAGTTAAAATTGTATCCGGGCTAGTAAAAGCACTACCTCAGTGGCCCAACAAGCCAGTAGTAAAAAATCTAAATGTAGAGCCCTGCAAATTATTTAAGCCGAGTTTAATGTTTATTATGTTTTTGAGGTGTGTATCCCTGTAAAAAAGTCATTCCCGCTCCTTAATTAGTCAATCTTCTTTTTACCTTTCATTAATATTCTCGAGCAGAGAACATTCTTTTTTTCTTTCCTTAATATTCTCGGACAGAGAATATTCTTCTTCTCTCAGTCCTGCATACTGCTCTGAGTTACCAGTCTGCTCTTCGCCTTTCTTCCCTCTCTCTCATCATGTGCTCTAAGTTGCATTTTTTTTTTGGTCTAAGTTGCATTTTCCTTCACTAAACACACAAATGAAAAACACAGTAACAAAAACAATGCAAATACTATAACATACTGGGCAATGTAACATGTATAAAGTAATACAATTATAATATTATAAAAAGTAATGTTTTATTTACCTTGAATCCTTAGAGTTGAAGGTCAGGGAGTTGTTGACTGGTGACAATTGAGCTAAGTTAACACTGTGCAACAAGACCGCATGCGCATACTACTGTGACTAGTAGACGAGACAAAGCTAGAGATGATGTTGGTAGGGGGAGATGCTGGTGAGATGGGAGAGCGCAAGAATACACACGATGGCGCAGAAGCAAATGCGGATGCGTCATGTTTCCGAAGAAACCGCGTATACACTAATCTATATGAATTGTGCGGTTGGCACATTGGTATACAAAAGGAAAACCACGTATACATGAATTCCGCGGTTGGCAAATACGTGGTTGGTGAGGGATTAATGTGTGTGTGTATATATATATTATAAGAAAGCAAATATTTTTAACCATCTGTTTTTATAAATGGGGTAAATGAGCATAAATGAAAAATTATTGCAACCTCCTTTGTTGCCAAACTAATTATTTAAACAATTTCTGGATGTCTTTTAATAGCTTAATTAACCTTTCAACATTTGAGATTGTTTCTTTAGCCTCTCCCTCCATAAACCCATAAACTGCTCTTTCCTTTCAAAATATTGTTTTACATCAGAGTATCCCCTAATATGCAATCCATACCATACGTTTAAAAAGGTTAAAAACACATTTTCTGTATTAGCATCATTTTCTATACACAACTGTAAAAACATGTCAGCAACAATGTCATAAATGTAAATCTTTTTATGCATGAAAAAATACCGTAATTTCAGATCACTTGCAAGATAAAAAAAATAATCACTTGCAAGATAAAAAAAAAAAAAAGATCTGACCATCTCAAAGTACTTGTTGCCTGACACATGGTATTGAGTGTGTGTGAATCTAAGAACATTGCAACTTAACTTTCGGTTGATAAAGCATACTTTTGGTTGAAATGTACGTATACACACTTTTTAAAAGAAGATTTTGTACCCGTCTGTGGCAAAGAGTAAGCCCTGCACATTGGGAAATATATAGTTTACTGTATGTTTCTGTGTTAATTGTTAATATATTGATTTAATTGTTTAGCTGCTGTGGCGCTCCGCTGAGGATGATTACCCGTCTGCGTGGAGCAGCAGCTGAAAGCAATCGGCTGTTCCCGCAGGCGGGTGGGCGTGTCTCAGCGGCGTGTCAGTATAAACGCATGGCGATCGCTGTGATCGGGGCTGCTGCAAGGCCTGCTGTTTTCACGGCATCCTTTGAGTTATAGTTTGTTGTACTGTTTTATTTTGCACCTTTTCTACAGCTTGATATACTATTCCTCTGTGCGTTACCATCGCTGGTAACGTCACATGACCACCTTTATTTTACTTTCGTTTGTTATTTGTTTATTAATAAATCCTGCGCGTCTGTGCCGGCGTTTCAACACCATGCCTGTCTCTTTGTATGCTTGAACAGCGGCAACCCACACGCGTGACACGGAGAAGACCCTGTTACACCATTTGATAAATATGGGCCCTCGGAATAATGGCGGCTTGAATCAAATGCGCTTGGGGTGTTTCAAACCACGAAGAGCACCACTAGTTGAGACTTGATCTTTGAACATAGGAATCCATTTATAAGTTCAATTAATCTCACATGCATTGCAGCCATGTTTGTGGTGCACAGGAGAAACTTAGTGGAGTAAAGTATACTTACTTGCCTTTTCTCATTCACTATACAGGTTTTTCCTCCCCCGTATTTAAAGTATATTTCGATTATCTTTTAAATTCTATGCAGATCAGCACAAAAAAGGACACAAAGTTAAAAGCCCCTTTAAGTTGCTTTACATTTTGTAACTTTACATTTTTATTTTGCCATAGTTATTTCAGTATGCTATTAAACTCAAATTAAACTCAGACGGAGCAGCTGATGTTGGTGCCATGTGAAAATTGAACCCATATTGAGTCCACTGGAAGGGAAATGCACCCAGATAATATAGATAGCTATCTGATTAACTGTTTGGGGAAAGTCTGTGTGAAACATTTATGTAAATTAGTGATGAACTCATCAGCAGTGTTTAGCAAGTTACTTTTAAACAATAATGCGTTGAAGTTACGAGTCACAGGAACAAAAATGTAACCAGTTACAGTTACTTATTACTTTGAAAAACATGTAACGAGCTACAAATATACTTACTTCTGAGGCACAGTTTACGTTTTAAAGAGATATTTATTTTTTTGGCTTGGTCAAACTTCAGCTCGAAATATTCTTTGAAGATCCAGCTATCAAACCCACTCTTGAATCCACTCGTTCCCTTCTCTGATGCCATTTTCTAGCAAGATCATCAAGATGATATGAAAAGCACTTTCTGATCTCCACATGCATTCGTCATAATTATTATTTTTTTAATGTAACGAAAAGTAACTGTTATTTTTTCACATAAAATGTAATCCATTAACAAATTTCATTATCTATCTGAAAAAGGAACCATTACAGTTACACGCTGCTGAAAAATGTGTTGTTCCCAACAATGCTCATCAGCCTGCTATGGACTTTGTCATGGCACGCCAGTGGCTTCTCCCTCCAGTTTGCTGTGATCTTCTTCACAGTGTGCAGTGACTCCTCTTCGAGGTTGCTAGTCTCTTCATCATGGTGTGCCGTGACCCCCCCTCGAGGTTGCTAGTCTCTTCATCATAATATACAGTGACTCCCCCTCAAGGTTGCTGTGATGCAATGCTATGTCCTGGGTCTGTTGTGAAGCAAAGTGCCTCAAACTGCCCAGGAAGTGCGATAAGAATTGTCTTACTGCACACTGTTGTGGGTTATTTATCCTTCCACTCAGACAAAGCAGTTCCTGTGGATTGTTTTATTTCGATACCTTCCACTCAGACAAAGCAGTTCCTGTGGATTGTTTTATTTCGATACATTTTCCTTAAACTTTTTTTTTTTTTATTTGCCATAAATGTTAAATTGGACATTGCCATTTATTGTAACATTTTCAAGATGAAATGGTGTTTTGGAATTGAAGGCAGGCTGATTTCTTGTATCTGAGGCAGGATTCACGGAGGAGCTAGCCACTGCCCTAGCACTTGGAACAATGTCGAGGGAGGAGCTTCAGAACATGAGTTTGTGGATGCAGGAGCTGTCTTTGTGTAGAAAAGGCTAATACTCCAGGCTTTGCGGTTTTCAAGAGAACACAAATTTCACAGGGGCTGTTTTCACACCAATGACTGATAACTGAGACATTTTTATCTGTATTGATGGCAAATGATTTCTGTGTCAGGTTGCGCAGTGTCATGGTATATCGAACCAGACCTTGTTAAAGCCCAACAGTTGTGTGAGCAGAGAGAGCGGGGGAGATTTTAATTTTGTTTAAATCTGTTTTTGATATCGGAGGGTGCTGGTGGGCTGTATCTTTGCCATAATTTCTGTAATTCTTAGCGACAGTGATGAAAACTTTGTTGGACAATTTAAACTCAGTTTCAGATATTATGTTGACATTTCTACCCACAGAAACACTATTTAGACAGAAATTCATGCCACCTCCCAGACCCTAAAAACATAAGATGCTGCATTGATTTACAGTCCAGGTGTCCCTGGGTAGTGTGTGGTTGTAGGTGTATAGACAGACACAGTCTCCAGGTGCAAATAGTGTTATATATATTGTGCCAACCAACAACTCGCACAGATCAAATACAAATACAGTGACAAAACCCCAGTCCCAAAACACAAATCAAAACACAAATTATAATCAGTGGGAAGGACACATCCGCTCCTCACTGCAGTCTGCCGTTTTGTCCTGGTCAACGTCCTTCCCCACCACGTCTCCTCAAGCACCATCAGAACTCTAATCAACGGAGTACCCATCCATCAAGTTCAATCACTATTCGATTGGTGTCATGGAAAAACCCTGGCTTTAATGGGAGTGCAACTCGATACACCTGTGTGACTGCCCTTCGCAAGATGGCCGGCGTAAGCCGACTCTCTACTTAATGTAGGTTCCATCTTGGTGGGGACTTGCGAACTGACACCTCTAGTACCACCACCTGTCGGGAGGTCACTTTTCACTCCACCTTCTGACCTTCACTCTGTCACACCAGGATAGTGTTTTATTTTTTTTATTTCAGCCAGTCTTTAAAAACTATTATTATTATCAAGGATTAGTGATATTAATAGATCAGTTAAATGTGTTGGTCTATGATGTCACAGTCGTGCAGTAAGACAATTATTAATGCACAGTCATGTGATCTTGTTCAGCCAATCACAGCACTTAATTTTATAAATATACATGTATATTGACATCATCTTGTAGGAATACTGTATCTTGTGTAAATTTTCCAGATATGTTTAGTACAATTTAAACAACTTGGATTTTGGTATGATGGGTGACTGAGAATGTTTTTTCAATTAGTGTTCTGTTATCCTCACCACATCATCGAGTTCTGTTCTTATGAGCCTCTGGCACTCATATGGGCACAGAATTGAGTGCTTTCAGCACCAAGCAATTAGTGTTAATGTTATCAATACCATTTGGGATTTTATACACTTCAATGAACTCCTCAGGATTATTTTAACGTGTCTTCATTTCCGGTGCCTAAGTCCTGGGATTGACCTGGCTACCCATCTGTGTACTTTCTCAAGTGCTGATTTGTTATTTCCACATAACAAATGGATGCTAAGTAAGGTAAAGGTCTTTAAAAGAAGCACAGGTGGGCTGACATAGGATTCGATACACATGGGCAATAGTGGGAACGTGGCAATGGACCATTTCATTCTGAACAATACCTTACAGCTGAAAAAACTGTCACGGTAAATATTGGATGTTTGACCTTCATGCATCTGTAACCCAAATTCCCATATTACAGAGCCTTGTCCCAATTACAAGAGACGAACAGACAGTAATCTTACTGGGCATAGTGTGTATTGTAATACACTGATACGCATAGCTCCTAAACAGACCTCAGCTTTCAGCCTTTGTCATGTCTATTCTTGTCGATATTTGCTCATACACACATGCTTGTCATCCTATCAACCTATAATTATATTGCAAAGGCTTTTAAATTAATTTTCTTACTTCTTATGAGCATTGTAACATTAGGACAGGTTGTGCTGGAGTTCTTGTTCTTTGTTAGTTAATTTTATTTATTTATTTATTTATTTTACTTTATTAGGGTATACTGAAACCTGTTGACTTCAGTGTCACACATACAGTACACTGAAACCTCTTGATGTCAATATCACACAACCAGTACACTGAAACCTCTTGATGTCAATATCACACAAACAGTACACTGAAACTTCTTGACGTCAGTGTCACACATACTGTACACTGAAACCTCTTGATGTCAATATCACACAAACAGTACACTGAAACCTCTTGACGTCAGTGTCACACATACTGTACACTGAAACTTCTTGACGTCAGTGTCACACATACAATACACTGAAACCTCTTGATCTCAGTCGCACACATACAATACACTGAAACCTCTTGATGTCAATACCACACAAACAGTACACTGAAACCTCTTGACGTCAGTGTCACACATACAGTACACTGAAACCTCTTGACGTCAGTGTCACACATACAGTACACTGAAACCTCTTGATGTCAGTGTCACACATACAGTACACTGAAACCTCTTGATGTCAATGTCACACAAACAGTACACTGAAACCTCTTAACGTCAGTGTCACATATACAATACACTGAAACCTCTTGACATCAGTGTCACACATACAGTACACTGAAACCTCTTGATGTCAGTGTCACATATACTGTACACTGAAACCTCTTGATGTCAATATCACACAAATAGTACACTGAAACCTCTTGATGTCAATATCACACAAACAGTACACTGAAACCTCTTGACGTCAGTGTCACACATACAGTACACTGAAACCTCTTGACGTCAGTGTCACACATACAGTACACTGAAACCTCTTGATGTCAGTGTCACACATACAGTACACTGAAACCTCTTGATGTCAATATCATACAAACAGTACACTGAAACCTCTTGACGTCAGTGTCACACATACAGTACACTGAAACCTCTTGACGTCAGTGTCACACATACAGTACACTGAAACCTCTTGACGTCAGTGTCACACATACAGTACACTGAAACCTCTTGATGTCAGTGTCACACATACAGTACACTGAAACCTCTTGATGTCAATATCACACAAACAGTACACTGAAACCTCTTGATGTCAATATCACACAAACAGTACACTGAAACCTCTTGACATCAGTGTCACACATACAGTACACTGAAACCTCTTGACGTCAGTGTCACACATACAGTACACTGAAACCTCTTGACGTCAGTGTCACACATACAGCACACTGAAACCTCTTGATGTCAATGTCACACAAACAGTACACTGAAACCTCTTGATGTCAATATCACGTACAACGTAAAAGGCAATGCAATTCAGCAAAAGATGAGCATGGGATACAATATGAAAGACTGTTATTGAGATAGGTCTTCAGCTTGTGTTTCTAATACTTGCAGAGTACAAACATTCCCTTGGTAACCAACTGTGGTAACTTCATTATTCTACAGTATACATAGCCACTGACCTAAATATGGCTGCCCTGTAACCCTATTCATCCTGCTGCTGTAACACAGGGCTGTTTTATTAAGGAGTATATTAATATCACTAACTGCAATGAAAAATATGATGGAAAGGAGTCCAGCCTTCGAGTAGGTTTAAGCTTCAGGGCAAAGGTATTTAGATCATCGAAATACACCCCTGTAAAAAAATACGGTTATGGTATAATTAAAAAGATTTATTCTGTAAGTTTAAACTAATAAAATATAAACATGTTTTCATGTTTTAATCAATATTCTTACTTCCTATTAGTGTGAGTAACTGTCTCTGGCCCATCTCATTATTTGCGATGAAGATCTTTTCATTAATTTCGTGATTTTTTTGTATTTTACTTTAATTTTGAAAAACAGATTTCAAGTAGATACAAAAAAAACTATACTGACAGAAGTGAATACGTATCAGGAAACAACAGCATCTATAGCACTATGAGAAAGTCTTTCTCAGTGTCTTCCAGCCAAAATGTTTGTAATATAATTGAATTAGTTTATGTTTGTACCATTTGAGTATTCTATAGTGATGGATGAATTTGAAATGTTTGAATATCTTGAATTAAAGCATAAAAAACTGGCATAGTCTTGCAACAAAAGGGGGCCCAGTGCTGATGTGCTAATTAGAGTTTACACAGTTACTACATGCACATGTACAAGGAATCAATGCTTTTGTAATTTATTCTTTTGAATCCGAAAACAAATGTGCAGGGTTTACATGCAAAACTCAATTAGTGCTTCTGAAACCCAACACGATTCCAGCTCAGAACTGGTTTACATGCAAAACTCAATCAGTGCTTCTGAAACCCAACACGATTCCGGCTCAGAACTGGTTTACATGCAAAACTCAATTAGTGCTTCTGAAACCCAACACGATTCCAGCTCAGAACTGGTTTACATGCAAAACTCAATCAGTGCTTCTGAAACCCAACACGATTCCAGCTCAGAACTGGTTTACATGCAAAACTCAATTAGTGCTTCTGAAACCCAACACGATTCCAGCTCAGAACTGGTTTACATGCAAAACTCAATTAGTGCTTCTGAAACCCAACACGATTCCAGCTCAGAACTGGTTTACATGCAAAACTCAATTATTGCTTCTGAAACCCAACACGATTCCAGCTCAGAACTGGTTTACATGCAAAACTCAATCAGTGCTTCTGAAACCCTAACATAATTCCAGTTCAGAACTGGTTTACATACAAAACTCAATCACTGCTTCTGAAACCCAACACGATTCCAGCTCAGAACTGGTTTACATACAATACTCAATCACTGCTTCTGAAACCCAACACGATTCCAGCTCAGAACTGGTTTACATGCAAAACTCAATCACTGCTTCTGAAACCCAACACGATTCCAGCTCAGAACTGGTTTACATGCAAAACTCAATCAGTGCTTCTGAAACCCAACACGATTCCAGCTCAGAACTGGTTTACATGCAAAACTCAATTAGTGCTTCTGAAACCCAACACGATTCCAGCTCAGAACTGGTTTACATGCAAAACTCAATTAGTGCTTCTGAAACCCAACACGATTCCAGCTCAGAACTGGTTTACATGCAAAACTCAATTAGTGCTTCTGAAACCCAACACGATTCCAGCTCAGAACTGGTTTACATGCAAAACTCAATCAGTGCTTCTGAAACCCAACACGATTCCAGCTCAGAACTGGTTTACATGCAAAACTCAATTAGTGCTTCTGAAACCCAACACGATTCCAGCTCAGAACTGGTTTACATGCAAAACTCAATCAGTGCTTCTGAAACCCAACACGATTCCAGCTCAGAACTGGTTTACATGCAAAACTCAATTAGTGCTTCTGAAACCCAACACGATTCCAGCTCAGAACTGGTTTACATGCAAAACTCAATTATTGCTTCTGAAACCCAACACGATTCCAGCTCAGAACTGGTTTACATGCAAAACTCAATCAGTGCTTCTGAAACCCAACACGATTCCAGTTCAGAACTGGTTTACATACAAAACTCAATCACTGCTTCTGAAACCCAACATGATTCCAGCTCAGAAATGGTTTACAGGCAAAACTCAATCAGTGCTTTTGAAACCCAACACGATTCCAGCTCAGAACTGGTTTACATACAATACTCAATCCGTGCTTCTGAAACCCAACACGATTCCAGCTCAGAACTGGTTTACATGCAAAACTCAATCACTGCTTCTGAAACCCAACACGATTCCAGCTCAGAACTGGTTTACATGCAAAACTCAATCAGTGCTTCTGAAACCCAACACGATTCCAGCTCAGAACTGGTTTACATGCAAAACTCAATCAGTGCTTCTGAAACCCAACATGATTCCAGCTCAGAACTGGTTTACATGCAAAACTCAATCAGTGCTTCTGAAACCCAACATGATTCCAGCTCAGAACTGGTTTACATGCAAAACTCAATCAGTGCTTCTGAAACCCAACACGATTCCAGCTCAGAACTGGTTTACATGCAAAACTCAATTAGTGCTTCTGAAACCCAACATGATTCCAGCTCAGAACTGGTTTACATGCAAAACTCAATCAGTGCTTCTGAAACCCAACATGATTCCAGCTCAGAACTGGTTTACATGCAAAACTCAATCAGTGCTTCTGAAACCCAACACGATTCCAGCTCAGAACTGGTTTACATGCAAAACTCAATTAGTGCTTCTGAAACCCAACACGATTCCAGCTCAGAACTGGTTTACATGCAAAACTCAATCAGTGCTTCTGAAACCCAACACGATTCCAGCTCAGAACTGGTTTACATGCAAAACTCAATCTGTGCTTCTGAAACCCAACACGATTCCAGCTCAGAACTGGTTTACATGCAAAACTCAATCAGTGCTTCTGAAACCCCAACATGATTCCAGCTCAGAACTGGTTTACAGGCAAAACTCAATCAGTGCTTTTGAAACCCCAACACGATTCCAGCTCAGAACTGGTTTACATACAATACTCAATCACTGCTTCTGAAACCCAACACGATTCCAGCTCAGAACTGGTTTACATACAATACTCAATCCGTGCTTCTGAAACCCAACACGATTCCAGGTCAGAACTGGTTTACATGCAAAACTCAATCAGTGCTTCTGAAACCCCAACACAATTCCAGCTCAGAACTGGTTTACATGCAAAACTCAATTAGTGCTTCTGAAACCCAACACGATTCCAGCTCAGAACTGGTTTACATGCAAAACTCAATCAGTGCTTCTGAAACCCTAACTTGATTCCAGTTCAGAACTGGTTTACATACAAAACTCAATCACTGCTTCTGAAACCCAACACGATTCCAGCTCAGAACTGGTTTACATGCAAAACTCAATCAGTGCTTCTGAAACCCAACACGATTCCAGCTCAGAACTGGTTTACATGCAAAACTCAATCCGTGCTTCTGAAACCCAACACGATTCCAGCTCAGAACTGGTTTACATGCAAAACTCAATCAGTGCTTCTGAAACCCCAACACGATTCCAGCTCAGAACTGGTTTACATGCAAAACTCAATTAGTGCTTCTGAAACCCAATACGATTCCAGCTCAGAACTTGTTTACATGCAAAACTCAATCAGTGCTTCTGAAACCCTAACTTGATTCCAGTTCAGAACTGGTTTACATACAAAACTCAATCACTGCTTCTGAAACCCCAACACGATTCCAGCTCAGAACTGGTTTACATGCAAAACTCAATCAGTGCTTCTGAAACCGTAACATGATTCCAGCTCAGAACTGGTTTACATGCAAAACTCAATCAGTGCTTCTGAAACCCCAACATGATTCCAGCTCAGAACTGGTTTACAGGCAAAACTCAATCCCAACACTGAAACCCCAACACGATTCCAGCTCAGAACTGGTTTACATACAATACTCAATCACTGCTTCTGAAACCCAACACGATTCCAGCTCAGAACTGGTTTACATACAATACTCAATCCGTGCTTCTGAAACCCAACACGATTCCAGCTCAGAACTGGTTTACATACAATACTCAATCCGTGCTTCTGAAACCCAACACGATTCCAGGTCAGAACTGGTTTACATGCAAAACTCAATCAGTGCTTCTGAAACCCAACACGATTCCAGCTCAGAACTGGTTTACATGCAAAACTCAATCAGTGCTTCTGAAACCCAACACGATTCCAGCTCAGAACTGGTTTACATGCAAAACTCAATCAGTGCTTCTGAAACCGTAACATGATTCCAGTTCAGAACTGGTTTACATACAAAACTCAATCACTGCTTCTGAAACCCCAACACGATTCCGGCTCAGAACTGGTTTACATGCAAAACTCAATCTGTGCTTCTGAAACCCAACACGATTCCAGCTCAGAACTGGTTCACATGCAAAACTCAGTCAGTGCTTCTGAAACCCAACACGATTCCAGCTCAGAACTGGTTTACATGCAAAACTCAATCAGTGCTTCTGAAACCCAACATGATTCCAGCTCAGAACTGGTTTACAGGCAAAACTCAATCCGTGCTTCTGAAACCCCAACACGATTCCAGCTCAGAACTGGTTTACATACAATACTCAATCCGTGCTTCTGAAACCCCAACACGATTCCAGCTCAGAACTGGTTTACATGCAAAACTCAATCAGTGCTTCTGAAACCGCAACATGATTCCAGCTCAGAACTGGTTTACATGCAAAACTCAATCCGTGCTTCTGAAACCCCAACATGATTCCAGCTCAGAACTGGTTTACAGTGTTAATACTTTACAATACCAAAACAAATTGGAATGTAATTATAGAAATATATTGTATAGTTTATCGCTCATACTCTCATACATACATATATACATATATACATTTGCTTATGCTGAGTGTGCTCTTTTAAAACCATAATATATGTAGATTTTATTACATGTCTGGGATATATGTAATGTACACAAATAAAAACTTCAGGGAAAAAAATCTTACTGTTAATTTTGTATGTTTTAACAGAACTGAAGACTAAGCACATCAAATGTGGAACTGTACAAGAATGTGACGACAACAATATGAGTGCTAAGTAGAAAGTGTTCAGCATTCAAGACCAGCAAGCTCTAGACAATCAAACAACATAACAGCAAAGAAACTGTGGCCAGTAGAGGTACGAAACACAAGTATGACACCCCATTCCTTAATAAACTCTCTTTTGTAACGTACTTTCTCTGTCGATTTGAAACATCCCTATAAAAGAGAATTATTTTCTTCATCATTTGTGTTTTAATGTCATGGGATCTAAACAGAGGCAATATTGACTGATATTTTATGCTGTATTTTTAATAAACAGCTTACCACCCTGTTCAAGTTGGGTTTTTGCACAGCATTGCTTTCTAATTTATATTCTGATGCACATTTCCAGTTAAGCATTAGCTCATTAAAAATATGTGTCCAGCATATACCTGTTGCCTTTATAACCCTAAGAAAATCAAACGGTTACTGCAGACGGTGGTCACCTGTTCTTAGCCTACAACATCAGGCTGGACCAATTGTTAAATCAAGTAGACAAGGCAAACAATAGCTACGACAATTCATATTTCCTTGTGGGGTGGTTGACTGAATATATATATAATATAGATTATATATATATATAGATATATATTATATATATATATATTTAAGTCAAATAATCTGATAAACTACTTGAATACTCAAGATTTCTGTAACTTTATTAGGTACTGAACACTTAATTCATAAAAGGTTTTGTATTACATTTGATTTATATTACACTACAGCCATTGAGATTACAGGCTAATTGTTACAAAGGTCAGATTTTTACATTTAGTTTTTTTTTTCTGTTTTGTGTTATAAAGATACAAACAATCTAATCAGAAGATTCGTTTCGTTTATAATTAGAGTGGAAATCTGTGTAAACTGAAGATCTTGAAGAAATATATCAGCATGAATTGGGACTGGCTCTGTGGAACAAATTGCTGAAGGCAAAATGGTTGTTTTCAAAATGCAAACCCGTTCTCTTCCACGTTGAATTGATTTTGTGATTCTGGAATGATGCTTATATGTAGCCTTCATGACGTAGTTTGGGGGTGCCATATAGAAGGCACTCGCCTGCGGGATGACTCAGCCTGCTCTCTGTCATCTGAGCTGCTTCCACTGGCTGGCCCATCTGTCAATCTCTCTCTCTACTCTATTTAAGCTGTGTATTGTTTCCTGCTCTTATCTTTCGTTTTGAGTTTGCCCTCCTCCTCCCTCCTCCTCCGCTTCTTCCTTCACCGCACAGGGCTCCCTCTGGGGGGGGAGGTGAGTCACTCCCCCGGCCAGGCCTGGCTACACTGCCCAGGTTCCTCATAGGTCAGAGGGGACCCCCGGCCACACCTGTTCGTTTGTAGCTCGTGCACTTTAGCCTCAGCGAGGCTCTAATCTATACGCCTTTCTCTTATCCTAACGCTCTTCCCCTTTTCCTCCAGGTCCCGTGGGCATTCAGCGAGTGCTCGGCCCTCACTTCGGGGCTCACGCCTGATAGAGACCAGTTCTACAGACGGGACCTGTCTTGATCTTTTTCTTTTCCGGGTCCGGGTACCTTTCTGTCCCCCCGGGGTAGCAGCCGGGACGGGTCTATCGATGTCGTCCCCTACTCTTCATAACCGCTCAAGCAGCTAATGGACCTTCAGAGTAGGGGACCTGTCCTGTCAACCAAGTCCCACAAGCACTCCATTCCCTTCCCCCCCTTGAAATACTTTAAAGAAGCTGGCATGTGTGCTCTTCTGGTAATGGCTGTCTCACCCTGCAGGCCTACAAGGGTAATGAGGAACTCCTCCTTTTAGAATTGGCATTGCCAGTCCAAACACTGCGGCAACCCACCTCGCATTAATAGTTCAGGAAGGGGCTGAGTACACCTGAATCAGGCAGTCTGATGAGACACAGTGGGGTGCTTGGTATCAGCAGTGGATCTAAACTTGTAACTTTTTTTAATTGCATCCTGTAGGAGTGCTAACAGGATTTTAAAAATCAATTTACTTATGAGCATGACCAATATAAACACGCCCCCCCTTCCTTTTTTGAAGATCTTTTGGTTTTATATATAAAAATAATAAGATGCTTCCTGGTACCGAATCATGTGCTGCAGTTCAAAATCACTCCAGTGGCCTAGCTGCAAATAAATCATGTGACTTGCTGCAAAGGTGCCAGGATGCAGCAGTTAATATAGTAGTATTTTAAATATTTGTCCTGAATTAAATAAAAACAACAACCAAATGATTTTCAGCGCAATATAAGTGGGATCAGAAATAATGTTAATAAGAAGCAAAGAACAGATTGTAAAGCATTGGACAGCACAAAAGAATTGAAACACTATTGGCAGATTGAAAGACATTTACCACTCAAGATTGCAGCTACACTGCTGCTTCCACAATCTTCCACTAGCGTATTTTTTATTACATTTAGTCAAGCTGATAACGGTGGAAATGCAAGCTGGATTCATTTAAACAGTGGAGGCGTTTAGATGTACTGCAGTTTTAATCAAAATAGACCCGCATTGAGATACAAACAGTCAAGGCCCATATTCAAAAGAAGAGATCCTCAAAAAATGTTACAGCGTTTCGGTAGGAAACGGTTTGAATTGTTGCGCACCCCCCAAAAACGTGCTTTCCTTTCTGAGAACCTCACATTTCAAATACGGCTCATCAGTTGATTTTTATTTATTTTTAAATCACTGTTTTTTACAACCAGTTGTTACCTTGACTGCAATATTACTAAAAAAAAAACAACAACACATTTCTATTTATCAATCTTTATGTCAAATACAGTCCATCCTAATTTTGTGCCATGAAACTAGAGAAAGATAGATATTCAATTCCAGGTAAACTCCATCATCCGTTTGCATTGGATCAGCCTCCAATCAAAGGATTCAAAAGCAGAACAAAATTTTACTGGAGTGCTTGGAGAGATTTAGAAGAAATCAATTTCCTGCATTCAATTTTGACCATGAAAAAGTTATGAAGTATCCAAAGTATGTTGATAGAGACAGTGTACTGTATAAGGCACATGACAGTCATTGAAAATGCACACTTATTGAGCTGGCTTACTCAGTCCCCAAAACTGCACAGTTACACACATGTTGTGTTGAATTTCATATCCAGCATTGGTTCAGTCTTCTTCACTCTGTAAACATGTTGTCGGAACGAATGAGCTGCTGCGATTCTCAAATCAGATCTTTTAGTGCTGTTTGTCAGTCAGTCAGTCATACAAAGGGTCTAAAATACACTTGGAATAAAACTACAAATTGTTTCCATAGGAACTGCGAATAGAAGAGACATCAGAAGAGACTCGTGAGGGTAGTTTGTGAGGGGCTCCGGGATTCGTGAAGCTCCAGGCTGCCAGGCACTGATGTCAGGACCGACGTCACCGTTGGCATGGTAGGATTGGTTAAGTCAGTTAAGGTAGTCGGGGTTCTTGCGGGGCTGAGGGAAGCGTTCGAGATGTCTGACGCCGGTCCTGAAGGGGTCCCTCCTGGGAGTGTCGACCCGTCCGACGCTTTCTCCACCCCCGTGTTTTCCTGTCGTAAAAGGTTCCGCCTGAATTTGGCTCTGGCATTTTGAAACCAAACCTGCAAACCAATTTAATGTGATATTGTACCAAGTGTGATCGACTAGACTGGGACAAACAAAGAAAATGCTTCAACAATATATCATTAAAGCTTTGCTTTCACTTTAAGGAGGTTCTCCAATTTGATTTTAGTTACTGCTATATATATATATATATATATATATATATATATATATATAGGGTTGGAACAGTAATTGATAATATTGATAATCACGGTAATCACGATAATTTTATCACGCTGAACAATTATTATCGATAATCATAATTATCGTCCGTGACCCAATGAAGCAGGAAGCGGCTCTGAACAGTCATGCACAAGGCATAAAACATTATCTGTGTGAGCACAGCTTACATTGGAAGTTAGGTACTGATTTTAAACAATATGCTTTTAGCTTCATGGTTTCATTTTCATAATCCGTTGTACACTGGCAAAGCATGACTGGTTTTCTAACATAAAAACACAAATGTTGCTTGTAAAATAAAAACCAATGCTGGCTCACTGTAAAATTAATGTAAAAAAGTGGACCTTTTGACTATTAAATATTTTGGCGCAGGATTTATTTTCTTAAGTAAATTGTATAATATAGAACATGTGTAATGCAGCCCAAACAACTGCACTGCCTCTGTTGCTTCTTTCTTTTAAACTACATTAAAGACATAAGCTCTACACTGCAGCCTATGCACAGCATGGGAACAGTAAGCAGATTCTCAGCACCCTCAATATATATATATATATTATATATATATAATATATATAGTATATATATTAGATATATATAATCATAGAAAAAAGTCGATCAAACGGTAATCTTTTTACCGTCTTGCCATTGTCTTCAATCTTTTATTCGCCACACAAGTAAATTGCAATGCTTTAAGACAACGTTATATAATTATCTAAACAATACCGTTAAGAAATTTGGTGGCACTTTTCTTTTATGAAGGCAAACGTTCTCGAATTGTATTAAAATATTATATATATATATATATATATATATATATATATATATATATATATATATATATATATATATATATATATATATATATATATATATTATATATATATATAATTTTATAGGAAAACTACATAATTTATTAATATACAAATTACAACAGGTGCATTTTCATACTCTCATTTGTTCTGGGCACACATATCAAATTTAAAAACTTGCCACATACACTGTTTATTTTTTTTTTCTTCTAAACTCAGTGATAAATTACAAGAATTTGTAATATTTTATTTATTCGGCTGACAATCATGACTATCGTGATAATTTACAGATGATAATCGATAGCTGAAAATGTCATTTAAATACAAAACATATATATATGCATTTACATATATATATCAAGTGTAAACAAAACTGTATGGTGTACTTTCCAGAATATTAATCTATACATTAATTGCTGAGCAAATATTAAGGGGCAGGATTTTCATATCATTATCAATATACATATTTTAAAGCAAGGACAAAGTTTGACAGTGAATTTTTTAAAGGCTTTTAATGAAACCATTTAAAAATTGTAAAAGTGTAGTCAAATGATCTAAACAGTAGAGCCGCACAAAGCGATTACTCTATTTTTCAGACAAGCTCTCCACAGGTGAAGGTCACTGGGGTTGATTGGGCTATATTACAATTCCAAGTGAAACGGGTGAAGAAGCAGCTGCCTGGGTTTGTGTGGATCGTTGTTCTGCACAGAGTCTAAGAAAAGCAGCGATCATCACAAACTCAAACAACTGTTTCTTCTCTTCACTTCACTTGGAATGGTAAATTAGCCCAATCAATACCAATGACTCTCACCTGTGGAGAGCTAATCTGAATAATCGCATCTAAATAAATAATTAATAAAGGCCCCAAATCAAACAACCCACAGCTCAGTGTTTTAATTTCTAGCTCCAAAAACATGAGGCCCATAATTTAATGACTTAAACAATGGCAGCATTTCGATCTGCCACTGTTTAGATCAGATTAATAGACCCCTTTAAAGTCTACCAAACTTTGCACTCGCTTCTAAAATCTATCCCCTAGGCTTGAACTACAAGATTCATTTTTCAATTTGACAGTGCGTCCTTTTGCTAATGCAAAAAGAACACTAACAACCAACAGGAAATCTCTAAACTATGCTCTGTTGGATTTCAGTAGCAGATATGTTGCTTACACAAGGCACTAGATAGCAACAAAGTAAAAGGTCTGCTAGGTTTGACGGCACATTAAAGCATGCTGGTATTTGAAAGAAGTTCAGCTGAATGTTTTGGGGTTCTCACCTGCAGCACTCTTTTTGTAAGGCCTGTTTTTTGCGCAAGCTGCTTCAAGTCCTTGGCGTCAGGGTTGTGGTTAATGGCAAAGTAAGACTTCATGGTGCGCAGTTGGTGGTGCTTAAAAGACGTCCTCATGCGCTTTGTCTTCTGATTAGAGGTGTATTGTGAATCTCTGTCTAAGTGATCCCCATCGTTCTCATTGCAGCTCAGAGCTGCAAAGCAAAACAGAACAAACGCTATGCAAGCGGCACTCAAAACACATGTTACAATTAACTCACTCACTGATATGATGGCAATTTCTCACTTTGCATCCATTTTAATGCGAGCACCATATCCCACTATGTTGTTTAGCATTATGAGATGTGATAAACATCAAAAGAGTGATACACATGGAAAAGAATTAGAATGTGACAGTAGACAAGTTCATTTCTTCAAATAAACCCCATAGTAGTTCTATTGAAACTGAAATGACTTAGCCGATCATTGCACTGTTGGGTGTCACTTGTAAGCAAAGTTAAGTCTCTGGGACTGAACAGTTTCTTATCTTCAAGAGTTTGAGAATCTCATCTTTTGAACAGGGTCCTTAATGTAGCACAAGTGCTCAATCAGATCTTTGAAACAAACTGTTTAGAAAAACTGTTGTCCATAATGAAACACATTTTGCATTATTTTTAATGCATATTCCGTATTTACACAGTAGAACAATTTCACATAAAGATAAAAACTAAACTAGCCTGGTCTAAAACTAGTGTTTACAGCGCTGAAGTTATATTTCAACCCCACGCATTTACATTACAAAAATCAAACACTTGGGCTAACTAAATTCCAGGGCTTGCTGTATGTTCTAGAATCTAGATGGTGGTTGTGATATAGAGTTAAATGTAATGCCATTGCTATGCAGTCATTTTAACACAAAACACACACAAACATTGACTAATGAATTTGCTGTAATAGATTACCAAAAGCCACTGGGTATTTGAGATACATAATAATAATAATAATAATATAATAATAATAATAATAATAATAATAATAATAATAATCCTAGTTACACTGAAAACCCTTTTGAAAATGCCACAGTATACTGAATTTTGTCAAATCATATGACAGTCTATTATATATCAGGCATAGGAATAATGTAACTGCACAAATGCTGAACCCTATACTGTTTATTAACTGTAGTTAGAAAGTAGACATTAGCCAGCACTGCTGTTCCTTAATGAATGCAATTACATGCCATTATGTTTATAGAATCATTAACACATGTATGAATATTTCTTTTAATCTTTTTTCTTTTTATATAGCGCCTTTCATAGTGAAGCACCATCACAAAGCGCTTTTTCAAGATACGAGACTAGGGTGTGTGAACTATGCATCAGCTGCAGGGTATCTTACAACAACGTCTCACCCCAGAGACGGAGCACAAGATGGTGAAGTGACTTGCTCAGGGTCACACACAGGGAGTCAGTGGTTGAGCTGGGATTTGAACCGGGGACCTCCTGTGTGTTTGGAATTAATTTAGCAACCCAAAATCAATGAATTTACTAAAATGAAGAGATGGCTGCAGCATACTGTATTCTATTTATAAAGTGACCAGTTTAAGTTAGCAAGGAACAGTCAATTATTATTTTTATCACTGGAAAATAAATATCCATTTTTTTTATTATATTAATAATTAGATTATTTTCAGTATGTCATCTTAAATGTAACACGTGGGCTATGTTATTTAAAAAAAAAATGTTAATGTTTTTATATGGCATTACACAATCAGTTCACTTGTGTCTGACATTTAATTTCAAACATAATTGCATTCAAAGGTTGTTTAGGCTGCCATGCCTCAGTCAACCTCAAGGGGTCACCAACGCTCTAAAGTAACAACACTTTCTAAACATGAATGTTTTGTTAGACTAAGTAAGACAGGTCACTTTAGTGTAAAACCAGTTTCAGTACAATAGTGAAAGAGAATAGAATACTGTATTTTAATGAGGTCACTGAGAAATAAGAAGACGCTGTGTACTCGTGTGTTCAGCCTCACGCACGGTTCACTATAGAACTGTGTAATAATGCTGGAGTTAGCGGCGTCTCCTCACGCACGGTTCACTATAGAACTGTGTAATAATGCTGGAGTTAGCGGCGTCTCCTCACGCACGGTTCACTATAGAACTGTGTAATAATGCTGGAGTTAGCGGCGTCTCCTCACGCACGGTTCACTATAGAACTGTGTAATAATGCTGGAGTTAGCGGCGTCTCCTCACGCACGGTTCACTATAGAACTGTGTAATAATGCTGGAGTTAGCGGCGGTTCTCCTCACGCACGGTTCACTATAGAACTGTGTAATAATGCTGGAGTTAGGGGCGTCTCCTCACGCACGGTTCACTATAGAACTGTGTAATAATGCTGGAGTTAGCGGCCTCTCCTCACGCACGGTTCACTATAGAACTGTGTAATAATGCTGGAGTTAGCGGCGTCTCGCTGTTCGTTTACTATTGAGGTAAGTGTAGGAGTCGCTTTGAGCTACAGTTTTCCCTCTCGATTAATCAATTCAATTGGGTTTAAGGGCTGGTGTATTTGGAAAAATCGTGGTTTTATTTTCTAAAGATCTAAAGGCTCCTATAAGCTACAACTGTGACTTTGTCAATTGACTTAAGTTGAATTGAAGCCTGTTTTTATTTTTCTAACGTTATTTTTCATTTTAAACTGATATTGTTCTGTCACAACATTTTAAATCTGTTTTTATCGTAAAATCTTAATTTAAGTATGTTTAATAACATTTTATGACAATGTCTTAATATCTAAATACCCAAACTATTGAGCAATTAAACTTTAATTTATATGCAATATATATATATATATATTATATATATATATATATATATATATATACATACACACACACACACACACACACACACACACACACACACACACACACACACACACACACAGGTTAGTTTGATTTATTTTATTTATTTATTCAGTACATTTAAATAAAAAACAAACAAAAACACACAACGGAAAAAGCGTCAGTTTAAAAAACATATTTGTATAAATGTATTATTAAGATAATAATAAAAACAAATTCTCGATATTAAATCAAGTGCCTCTCTTGGAATACATGCTATGTGTAATTTAATTTTAAAAATAATTTAAAAAAATAGTTTGCATGTTTTAATATTAAGATGATAATAAAAACAGATTCTCGATATGAAATCAAATGCCTATTTTGGAGTGCGTGCTATGTGTAATTACATTAAAAACAAACAAAATAATAATAATAAAAAAAAAACAGTTTGCATGTTTTAATTCTATGATAAGAACAAATTAAAAAAATATATAAAAAACTTCCTGACAGCTGATTGAATTCCGAGTAAGCATTGTGTAAACCACAGCCGCGTTTTACAAGCAACACTTGGCTTTTGCACGGTTTAATTTAGAAACTAGCAAGGCTTGCTAATGCCCTGTAATTCGTTTATATTATTCAGATTGCCTTTAATGACACTCAAGAGTTGGGTAATGGAATTTAAATGAACACAGCGACACTGTTATTGAACGCTTTAATGCTTACTTGAGAACGTGTTTTTTTAATCTCTACAGCCCCAGGTTTTGCTATTCTGTATTGTTGCGTTTACGTTTTTAATAGGCGGTCTTCGTTTTGTGATGTATTTATAATCGGAAAGTACCAAACTGGCTCTGCAAAAAATGACACGAGGGGGAAGAAAACGATTAGTAACTCTGTTTGGTGTGTTATACTTTTCTTGATGCGTTTTTTAAAGAATACGCCAAGTGGAATGATTTTTTTTTTTTCCTGTAACCTCCTACTAATAATTACACAACAAAATTAGTTTTAGATCCGAAAGGAGACAATATCCCTCTCTGTGGGAGGTTTTTCGGTCGAATTCACAGTGGGAATATTTTATTCACAAATCTGTACAGGTGCTCCTGTGTTCAACGCGCTTTCAGACAATGATTTACTGATCTGAAAACCCATCACCCTGCAATTCCACAAGTGAAAAAGAATTGATGATCACAGGAGCCCTCTTTTTAAAAACGAAATCTTTCTGAAGTTTCCACTTGTCAACCTCCATTCTCGCCAGCTCCCACAGCTCTATAGGCCGGGCTTGCTTGACCACGAAACGCGGCCAATTTAAAGCGGAAACTATAGAATTGGCCTTTGAAAGGGCTGAAACATTTCCAGGAATGCCAACTTCCACAAATCAAATCTAGCTTTGTGTACACACGTCCTAACTGACGTTTAAATATTGCTTTGTGTACACACGTCCTATTCTGACGTTTAAATATTGTGTACACACGTTCTAACTGACGTTTATTTTTCAAGTGAAGCAAAACAAGAAGCTGTCACTAAATAATGAATGAATTAATTTTATGTTGTATACATTTTGTGATCTAGATTAAATGGCCTTAGAAGTTAACAATTTATCTTAAGCTAGAACACAAATTGCCTCGGCTCCACACAAGTTTGTGTTTTCCTACATACAATTTCAATGACGCAACAGAGTTTGTGTATATGCTTACAGATATTGTTATTTGGATAACCAAAAACAAAACAAAACAAACAAAACAAACACACACACACATTTTACATTACATTGTGCAACTTTAGTCAAACCCTAGTCATAAGTAGAATATAGAACTAACACAAAACCTAATTTGGCTATTTAGACCTATTGGAGAGTCCTGTACTGTATATTTATTAGCGTCAGGGTTCATTATAAGATTGTAAATACTGTATGCAATATATTTCAATAAAATGTTATGTTAACGACGGGTAACTGTCCTAAAAAAGCGTTTCTAATGTTTCCTAACAGGCTGTTCTAGTCATGTCTGACTTTTTTTTTTTTTCCCCCACTTAGGCCATTAATATTGGATGAAGTATTAATCACGATTTATTTTTATTTATTGTTTTACTCAGTTCCACAAAGTATATTCTATTTAAAGCTGCAATCTGTGTACAGATTAAAAACAAATCTGTAGCTAAATTTTAATCTGCTAACCTATTTACCTGATTCGAATATTATTATTTTTTATTTATAAAGTTCTCAGCTCTGTTTGCCCAGTCTCCCGTTATTTCAAACAAAAACATATGCTCGAAACGGCTCTGCCCCTGGCTTCAAAAATACTTTACACTTCATAAAACTATAGACGTACAATTAAAGTGCAATGTGTCGTGTGAACAAACACGGTGCCCGAAAGACGCAAACAAGCATCGTTATAGTAAAACAATTACTTTATATCTGCTGAAAAGCTATTTGGAATTGGAACACTACAATTGTATTTTTATGACATGTGTAGTGGGGATGGTTCAGTCTGATAATCAGTCATACTGTTCCACGTTTTGAAATCCAAATGGTGTACGGAATTAATTAAACGTTATATATATATATATATATATATATATATATATATATATATATATATATATATAATATAAAATTTTGTGATATATAATATATTTATGCTCGAAAATACGAGCTGATTTTATCATTTATTTTTCTGTTGTTTTGGAGAAAATCAAATATGCCTAATCCGGTGTGAGTTCTATATTTGTGCCTACCTTTTAACATGTCTACAAAAACTGAGATACCAGTCAACAGAAAGGGCCTCTAAATTGGAAGAAAAATATAAATTTTTAAATCGATCTAATATACCCCTGCGCATTTGGATAACACCAGCGGTGCTTGCAAACTATTAATTGTTTTAACGTATTTGCAGGGGGTCGTATCCCCGCATATAGTCTACCACAACAAGCTCATTAATATTAACTTACTAAAAGGTGATTAGATCTATTGCTGTTTTTTTAGCCTTGAAATACTGTGACGTGCAATTTAGCGTCATTATTCTGCTTGACTATAGTCAGTTATTTTGTTGGGGTCAAATGGCGGAGGGCAGCGCGCTCTACTGAGGTCACAGGTGGCAAACTTCTTCCTAAATTAAGGCCATGTGAAGAAATTGACGTCTCCTTCCACTACAACTAGTACCAACTCCAAACTCTTAAATGAAAGAATTGCTAGGACTCTTACCTGCGTTGTATGCCGCTAAATCAGCTCCGGCTCCCGGGCTCTTTCTTTTCCTCGGTCGTCCTTTTTGGACAGTGCCCACGCCATTGTAATAAGGCAGCCCGAGGGTGTTGCCAGTCCCAGTCCCAAGGCCTCCACTCTTGTTAGAAGCTATATCCGAGTGGTTGAAATGAGCTTGGTATTCCCCCTGAATGAGGCTCTCAAAGTGAAGCCGACAGTAAACTAAGTTGTCCTTCATGCCAAAGTGATCCCCGGTGGTCAACATCTTGTTGCAGGTGGTACAGGTGAAGCAGTTCAAGTGGTACACCGCATCGCGAGCGCGCATCACCATCTCCGAGGCGGAAATTCCAAGATGGCATCTGGCACACCTTTGCACCGAAAACCTCCTGAGACAAATGAAAAGGTTTTTGTAGAATCATTAAAATAAATAAATAAATAAAACATATTCGGTTGGTTTCACTGATCCTGATTACCACTAATACCGGACTAGTGACATTGTGTAGTCACAGATTAGTGCTAACACATGAGACAGATTACGTGTGGGCCCTGGTAAGGCCATGGTTGATGGTACATGCGTTTTGGTACAACATCAATCTTTGCAACAGACTTTAAACTCGTCTTTCTAATATCGTATACTGCCTTGCTAATTGTGGAATCACGTGTGCCTTTTCGCACGTCTAAATTCTCAAACAAATACAATATAAACACTTCGTTTTAGCAAGTCTGATTGTAATGCTACAAAAAGTGTGTTACTTACACTTATTTTAAAAATGCCTTTTTTTTTAGACGGGCTCTGTCTATCTGTCCAATCTACACATAATCAAACATAATTGATTAAGGTTAATAGCGTATTAATAAACAACCACAGCGTATTTGTAAAATAGTGTATTTACGCATGATCAAAACACTTCGCTTAATAGTGTTTGTAAAAAAGCGTATTTACGCATGATAAGAACACTTCGCTTAACAGTGTGTTTTTGACTTTGACTTTAGACAACGTGTATAGTCGTCTTATTACGTGCACTTTCGTTCAGTAATATTTTTGATCAAACTAACACATGGCGAAATCGTTTAACTCAAGCGGTGGCTATAACGCTCAATGAATCACGTGCATTATTCCACGTGGTTTTCTTTCCGCCCCTAGGCTTATAATAGCTGTCGCATTCGCAGTTTCACTAGCTTCAGCTCCAGCCAGTGCTTTTAATACTGCTAATCTAGATTTACATTCAAGGTTCAAACGGTGTCTTTCTTTCTATAAATAAAAAAGTGTAATACATTTCATCTAAAAAAATATGTTATATCTGATAGGGGTCTCTTACTTTAACCTATTATGAAAAAAACAATGATGTAGATAAAGTGGATTTATATATATATATATATATATATATATATATATATATATATATATATATATATATATATATATATATATATATATATATAATAGATATACATTTATCTTGAAACTATCGAGTTTAAATCAGTTTACAATAATTATCGAGGATTGAAGCATAGCATTTTTTTTTTTACTTTGTTTTACTTTTGAAGAGGAAAAAATAATTGTATTACAATTTTGTAAAATGTAAACTGACCGATTTTGTCATATTGCTCCGAAATAAACACTTATTAAATCTTAATGCTTGATTTGAACCATGGTTTATTTTGCTCAAACCTCATTTCCATTTACAATATTTTAAAATTATTGAAACCCATAAAAACAGTTACTGTATTGCATTATCAACGGTGTGATTGTGTTTTGTTTGACTGTACTTTTTGAAAGACTCGTGTTTGTATTACTGGTATATGCGTGTATGGGCTGTGCTATACCTATAATAGTCCTCTTTGCAGTAAATGCTGCCGTCCTTGCTGAAGCAGGTGAGCTCAGACTCCAGGTTGAGTTTACATTCACAACACTTCAAACAGCGCATGTGCCACTGCTTGTCTACAGCGAGCAGATAATAACGGTCTGAGATCTTCCCCCCACAGCCAGCACACAGGGCGACCCGGTCGGTACTAATAGAGGGCATATTCTGCAAGAGAGAGAAAAACACACACACACACACACACACACACACACACACACACACACACACACACAAGGTTACAGACAAACAACTTGATTTTGTTACATTGCTCAACTAGCTGCTAATGCATATAGTCACTGGTTTTTAGAAAGCATACTTCTGGGTTTGTAAATCCTTAATACAAAGCATTGCGCACGCACACGAGGCTACTAACCTAGAATTTACAGGTCACTTTTAATCACATACGCAGCTTGACAGCTCCCAAATCGAAGAGTAATTCATAATGTATTAACAACACACAACAGTCTGTAATCAACACCAGCATGCTATAATTACACAAATCAACGAAACATCAACGCAGACCTTCTTTGAGAACCCTATATAATTTACACCATATTGGATGTACTCCTTGAATCCTTTAGAAATCACAGCAATTTTACGAAAAGTCACTTTGGAAATATTTAAGTAGTCATTCGCTGCAGGCCTAAAATGTTTTTTTCAAAGCAGTAATAATAATAATAATAATAATAATAATAATAATAATAATAATAATAATAATAATAATAATAATAAACTGACCAGTTGTACAAAATGTACTAAATGTAGAAAATATAAATAACACGTAACACAACATAATACAAAACATGTTCTCTATGTTGTTATGTCTCGCTATGACAAACAATAAAAGCAAACCGCTAGAATTTGAATACAGTGGAAGATTATTATAAACACGGTTCAAACATAGCCCAAGGCATCAGCGCAACAGAAGTCCACTGCTTACTTGGCAATAAAAATAAAAATAAAAAACAACAACGCTGTCGAACAAAACAATATTAAAATGATCAGGGGTGCGGGCAGTTAGCAAACTGCACCGGGACTAGAACAGCGTGCATGCCGAAAACAAAAAAAGAGAAGAGAATCATTAAACCGGACTACATATCGGATATATATTGCGATCTGGCCTCGCCAGAAACTGTAAAAACGTAAACGCATCCCCATGAGCCACAGTATAGGCAACCTGCACAATCTGCAAAATTATTCCAGAAGCGAACGCAAACACACCTAGCACAGCGGAGGCGAGGGTCGGGTTAAAAGAACACCACGCCATTAACCATGTAACCAGACAAACTAGAAAATGCACGCCAGCAGAACGCGTATGGGGGCAATCCCATTCTGTCTGTGTTGAATCTCATCCTGCTATTTAACGGGTCTAGTCTAGCTACCGGGAAACAATACAGGAATATTGACGGGCGCCTGTTTGTTGCATGAGTAGAATTAAAATACTGTTGATGAATATGGTAAATAAATATTTTACTAATTTCACATTTCGTGGCAAATCGCATGCGTTATTTATTGTAAGTTTAGCACACTTATAATCAAACACAGAACAGCAATGAAACATATTTAAAGACCAATGTTGTCCCGAGTTATTAGCCCTATTCCTAATCTTATTAACATTTTGTGTTCTGTGTTGTTTCAAAGTGATAACAAATTTGCCGATTTTTTTTTCTTCTTCTGTTGCAATAGATTTTTTTTTAAATGATTATTGAATAATATTTCAACTTTATATGCGTTTATTATGTCGCGCCAATAACTAAAATATAACAGCAGAGTTTCACAGAGTAAAATGGTCTGTTATTTATTTTGCTTTCTTTGAAAAGCTTATTTATTTGTAGGTCAGAGTCGCGTTGTTCACTATCAACAAAGAAACCCGCTGTAAATAATGTTTATTATATTAACATGTTCCTAAATGAATGTGTATTCTACAGTCTCCTTAATAGCCCTCTCTCGTTTTTAATACAAACCCCAAAACAGTCTAATCTACTAATTTAGTTTTATTTTAAACTAACGACATATAAACAACAACAACAACAACAACAATAATAATAATAATAATAATAATAAATAATAATAATAATAATAATAATAATAAATAATAATAATAATAACTTATATCAAATAGCGTGTCTAAATACGACCAATTCGTTTATCGCACAGATTTAGTTAGCAAAAATTGAGTTACACATATTATCTGGTTTAGAAAATAAAACGAGAAACATGGTTTAAAAATACATCGATCTTAAATCAATTGCAATTAACAGCTTCAATGTTCACTGTTTTCCTAATTCTGTGACACTCTACATTAGGAATTTGATTCTTAAACCAATGAATATGGTAAAAACACAACGGCAGTAACTTCCTAGCACACTTAGCCGTGTTTGCGTTAGATTACAATAAACGCAAACCCGTGGAGGATCTTGTTTTTGGGAATCTCTAATACACATGAAAGCGGCCCTGCATGGCGCAGCAGTGTTTTGTTTGTTTTTAGAATTCGTTTTTTTTTTTTTTTTTTTTTTTTTTTTTAATTTATATTTTTATTATGTATATTTTTTTTTGTAACAAATTGCTTTTCCCGTCAGTCTTGCCTACCGTTTCGGTTTCTCCCATGTCAATAGCCGAACTGATCGCCGCAGATTCGCTTTTCACTCGCCGGTCCATGTCGTCAATGACTCCGTGCATTTCGCCCCCGGAGAGGCCGTGGAAAAGCATAGCTGCTGAAGGGTGGAAAATACACGTGTTTTCTTCAGATCTGCAACGCAAAACTTCCATCAGCCGCAAACCTAACCCGTGCATCTATATTAGAGCCAACCCTGTCTCGTGTGTGTGTCTTCCTTTAGTTGTGAATTCCGAGCCACTCAGCAAGACAGGACACATTAAATATTTAAATAATACAAAACAATACAAAAAATGTCAACTGCTCATTCGAATTAGTCAGTGGCAACCGCAAATGCTTTTATGCTTGAGTTTTAGTGTCTGTATAAACTCGTGTCCTTCATGTTGCTTCTTGAAAAATGTATTCGAAGAGTCTTGTAAAAAAAATCGATGCCAGCAATGGCAACTGATTCCAGATGTTTTGAGAGATTGTACAGTGATTGCAGTTTGAGATCTCTTCAGAATCATCCACCTTTGTTCATCAAATCATGGTTTTTGTTTGTTTGCTTGTTTGTTTTTGTTTTGTTGTTGTTGCAATGTATCAAAACGTACCGAACCAGCCCGTTAAAACCTCGCAGTGACTGAAAAGTAGCCTACA